>NC_081407.1:738356514-738576514 GCF_030272615.1 Cryptomeria japonica
TTAATCCTTTATATCATTGACCCTGAGTGACCGGTTGTCAAATGTAGCTCCGATTAAGCTCATAACCTCTTTGTTAGGGATTTTCTTCTTCTTGTCAGGTCTAGAACCGGTGGAGGGTAAACCAGTAACAACTCTAATAGCTTCCTTGGTAATCTTAAATACTGAGTCTAACCACATAAATTCACTGTGAACCCTGCTAAGGACATAGTAGATGGCTTCATCTGAGAATTTCAGCATATGGAGGATATCGATGAAACCTAAATCCTCAACTACCTTATGTTCCGATTTCACTGCCCCATTCTTGTCAGTGATTACATTCATGTACATGTTCATCAAATCTTTAGACCCTAAAATTTCTATGTAACAATGTATGTATGCCCTAGGGTCTTCAACAAACATGACTCCCTTCAGGATTCTAGAAAATGCACCAGTAGAGTCATCTAGTTTTGCTATCTTAGGAATGATCTTGAAAACGGGTCTAGGTCATTTTATGTTCTCCACAATGGTAGGGTTTGCTACGAATTTGAGAACAGACCTTTGCTGGTTCACCTTTAGAATGCCTTTGCTCAATTTTGCTTTCTTTGAATGCTTGGATGCTTGGTGAATTGAAATGAGAGGTTACAATGCCTTTATAACAAAAAATTGACTTACAAATGCAATAAATGCTTCGCTGGTGAAGTGAAAACTCCACATATTTGTCGGTAAAGAAGAATTATAACTTCTTACCACCAACCGAGGGTAAATGCATGATTTTCAATTTTTTGCCTTACCCCTAAGGATTATTCCTTAGTTAGATGAAGAATCTGATTTCGGTGTAGGATTACCCTGTTTTGTCGGTGCAGAGATAGATTCATCACTTCTCTGATCTCTCTTTCTAATCCATTGTTTAGAAAATTCTTGCTTGATTTCAGTTACCTTTTCTTTGCCTTTGTTATTGGATCCTTTATTGTTCGCCAATACAGTCTTACTTCTACAAAGCTTTGCAATATGCCCAATATTGTTACATGCATAACAAGTTACATTGTTTCTCTAAATAGCCTTTCCATAACCTTGACCAATTTGAGTTCTGCATTGATTAGATAAATGTCCAAATCTACCACAAACATAGCATTTCACATTCATTCTGTAATTGTCTAAGTTATGACCAATTTTATTGCATTTGGAACATTGACTGGTTGGTAAGTTTGTATTCTGATTATTCCTAAATTTGCACTGATTTTTTCTATGACCAAATTTGTTTCAATTAAAACATTTCCCATTAAATTTATAAGCATTAGGTTGCCTTACCGGTTTGCTATGATCATGATTGTTTGCAGTCCCCGAACTTTCTCCATGTTCAAATCCAAGTCCAATTATTTCTCCATCAGGTTTTTAACTTTTTAGCATATCATCAAGATTATCTGAACTTTTCTTGAATTTGTCTTTGTATTCATTTGCAGTGACCAACTCACTTTCCAAAGTGCTAACTTGTCTCAAAAGTTCCTCTTTGTCATGTTGCATGTGAATCAAATCTGTTTTAAGTATATCATTTTCATTACTAAGCCTTTGAGATTCATCTAATCTTTCATTAATTCTTTTGACCAAATCTTCTTCATTTCTCTTTCTATCTTCAATATCCTTGCATAGTCTCATGGTTAAATCTTGCATCTCATTCTTCATGTTACTGTTCTCTTCTCTCAATTTCTCTGCAATGTCTCTGAGAGTTTCTTTTTCTTCATCATCTTGATTTTGCAATTGCACATGTAATTCTTTTCTCTTATTCTTTGCTATAACCAGGTTATCTTGAAGTGCTTTGATAAATTCCCAAGCAGTTCTAAGTTCATCTTCCAGTTTGATATTCTTCTATTTTTCTGCATCAAAATCTTCAAGAGCTCCTTCCAATTGTTGTCTCAAACTTTCCATCAGTACCAGTTTCAGAATCTTCCTCAAGCTATTAGGCTTCTGCAAATAGAGGACTAGGCTCTGATACCAATTATTAGATACTTGATCAGTCCCAAAGACACTGAGAGAGAGGGGTGAATCAGTGTCTAACTAGTGAGTAAAAGATTTAAACGTGTTTGCAACTTTATAACCCAAATTAATATACCAGTAAACAAGTAATAATGCAATAAAGAGAAATAATAGTATAACCATCAATGCACACCATAACACATATATTTTTGGCAAGGAAACCCAGTAGGGAAAAAACCTCGGTGGGATTTGTGACACACAATATTTACTCACTAGTCAATATGAATAAATATTACTTATACAATAGGGGCCTGCACATGCAGGAAGGCCAATAGCCTAGAGCTCACTACTCAACAACAAAATGGAGTCCCACTAACTAGAAAATTGGATGATTAAATCCAATGACAATGTACTGCTCAAAATAGCATTTGCAATGCTGGATTCAATACTGGTTAAGCTCTGTCAGATACCTCTTCCATAAACCTTGCTTCGCTCTGCTCTTCTCTTATTCGCTTATAAAATAATTAAATCATAATGCATATACAATTATTCGCTCTCATATACCACTTGCATTCATTACCTAATTACATTCCTTACTTACAAAATGACCTATAAGATCTCAAACATATATGAGTCTTTATAATGTTAGGTTCCAGAGACAACTGAGGGGGGGGGGGTGAATCAACTGTCTAATAAATTCAAACCAAAAGCTTATTAACCAACTTAATGCTTAATACCGGTAAACCAGTTAAGTATGCCGGTAGACAATGTTAACAGTAAATTGCTATACCGGTAAGGATTAATGCATGAAACATAAACATAAAGTCATCCACAACACATAACACCAATATTTGTACGTGGAAACTCTGTAAGGGGAAAAACCATAGTGGGAAACCTTACCCACAATCAGATGATACTACTGTAGATAGTAAGTTTACAAAAGGGGTCTGCACATGCAGAAAGGCCAACAGCCTAGAGCTCATTGCTCAATCACAAATGGGAGTCACACTGACTACAGTTGGATGGTTAAATCCAATAAGAATGTATTGCTCAAAATAGCATCTTCATATGCTGGATTCAGTACCGGTGTAATGCTGATATGCTTCTACAAAAACATAACTTCACCTTCAAATGATGTCTTCATGTATACCTTTGCTTGATCTCGCATATACCTTCACATAATTCTTTTTCGCATTCCACACTTGATCTTATAAATAAGATCTTACATTTATACCATACCCTAAGACCAATTTTAGTAGGTCGGCTCTACAAGATATTACAATAAAAACATTTTACAAACAATATAAAATACGATGCAATAACTGATTGAACATGTCGGCTTAATGCATTTACAACAATAATAAATCATCTCCATAGCATGCCATGCTAATCTAGAAAAGATAAACCTACCGGTGTAACCCTAGATAACTTGGACCTATTTGTTGGTAAAAGCAAATATGCAAATATGAATATACCAATGATTATTTCTTCAAAATAAAGTGTCCATATGATGTCTTCGACATTACCAAGTGTCTTCCATATCATTCTAGGTACTGGTGAACAATATATCTTGTCGGTGAACTATATACTAGTAACTGTTGCACAGTTTACTATTTGCCGGTGAATGTTGTTGGATCTCCAAAGTAGGTGGATTCAGTAGGTGTTGACATCAATGACAAAACCATACCAAAATACCAACAATCTCCCCCTTTGGCATTGATGGCAACACAAGATGGAAAAACCATCAAAGTACCAAAACAGAAATGCCAAATATAAAAACCAACAATCCCCATTTCTCCCCTTGGGAGTAACAATACGAATCTCTCATACAAATTTCTCCTTAAATGTGTTTTTCAAAATCTCTCCCCTAAAATCTCTCACCAAAAAGATAATGTGTTTTTCCATAGATATCTCTCCCCCTTTGACATCAAATGCCAAGGTTACAAAAGTCAAGTTGATACAAAATACCAACCAATTTAATATACGAACTACTCCCTCTAAGAAGTAGCTTCCTCATCAAATACCGGAATAAAAGATTTGTCCATTTAATTATATCGGTTGATGACAATCATCAACTGTCTAAGTCTCTACCGGTGGTGGTATGACTCCAAGATGATCTCTAAGATACTCAAAAGTCTCCTTAGGCAAATGTTTTGTGAAAATATCTGCAAGCTGTTCTTTAGTATTCACATAAACCAGTTTTATCTCTTTTTCTTCAACTTTTTCCCTTAGAAAATTCAGTTTGATAGAAACATGTTTTGTTTTAGAATGTAATACTAGATTTTTAGATATATCAATTGCTGCAGTGTTGTCACAATATATAGTAATAGGTTCCTTGCATTTTACCTTTATGTCTATCAACATTTTCTTAAGCCAAAGTACCTGTGTATAGTTTGTTGCTGCGGCAACATATTCTGATTCTGCCGTTGATAAAGATGTACAACTCTGTTTCTTACTCAACCAAGAAACTAATCTCTTTCCAAGAAAGAATGCTCCTTCAGTGGTGCTTTTTCTATCATCCACATCTCCTACCCAATTTGCATCTGTGTATGCACATAGATCAAAATTTTCATCTTTAGGATACCATAATCCAAGATTTGTTGTGCCTTGTAGGTACTGGAAAATCCTTTTCACTGCGAATTCATGATTTTCCCTAGGATTACTCTGAAATCTAGAAACAATACATACTGCATTCATAATATCAGGCCTGGTTTGTGTCAAATACAATAAACCTCCTATCATAGATTTGTATCTAGTTGGATTAACAGGTGTAGATTCATCCCTTTGAGATAATTTGTCATTTGTAGTCATAGGTGTGCTTACCGGTTTAGAATTATCCATCCCAAATTTATTTAGTAGTTCTTTCAAGTACTTGGATTGACTCAAAAATATACCTTTATCAGTCTGTGAAATCTGCAATCCTAAAAAGAATTTTATTTCTCCAATCATAGACATTTCAAATTCTTGCTGCATTTCAAGAGAAAATTCTTTACATAATCCATCTTCTCCTCCAAAGATTATATCATCAACAAATACTTCAATAATCAAGATGTCATCATTAGTTACTTTGTAATATAAATTGCTATCTGCATTTCCTTTAGCAAAACCAATCTTTAAAAGATACTTATCCAATCTTGCATACCAAGCTCTTGGGGCTTGTTTCAATCCATACAGAGCTTTTCTTAACCTGCAAACCATATCATTGTCATCTGTGAAAGAAAATCCATCAGGTTGTTCAATATATACTTCCTCTTCAAGATCTCCATTCAAAAATGCACATTTAATATCCATTTGATAAACTTTGTAATCCTTGTGAGCTGCAAAAGCCAATAATAATCTAACTGCCTCAATTTTGGCTACCGGTGCAAAGGTTTCATTGTAATCAACTCCTTCTTTCTAAGAATATCCCTTACACACTAGTCTTGCTTTATTTCTGACAACCTTACCATCTTCATTAAGTTTGTTTCTAAATACCCATTTGGTTCCAATTACATTTTTATCTTTAGGCTGGGGAACTAATGTCCAAGTATTATTCTTTTCAATTTGTCCTAATTCTTCTTCCATAGCTTTAATCCAAAATTTATCTTCACATGCCTCATTGATAGATGATGGTTCAATTTGAGAAATAAGACATACCTCTTCATTTGCCAATCTTCCTCTTGTCATAACTCCTTTAAATTTGTTTCCAATTATCGGATCTTCAGAATGATTCAGTCTTACATACCGGGGTGTGTTAGTTTGCTGTTGTTCTTCAATTATTGTGGAATCCTCTGATGATACCGGGGTAACTGGATCTTCATTCTGTACCACTGGATTCTGTGTAGGCTCATTTGTCACAACTTCTGTTCCTGGTTCAGAGTCTATATACCTTGAAGTTCCTTTGAATTGTTCATCAATCTTTACATTTGTACTCTCAACAATTTTCTACAATCTTTTATTAAAACATCTATATGCCTTGCTCTTAGATGAATAACCAAGAAATATTCCTTCATCACTTCTAGGATCAAATTTGCCAATATACTCATCTCTTCTAATATAACATTTACTTCCAAAAATTCTGAAATACTTAAGAGTAGGAATATTACCAAACCATAGTTCATGAGGGGTCTTACCGGTTTCACCTTTGATGTGAACTTTGTTGAATGTATAGACAGCAGTGCTTACTACCTCTCTCCAGTACACATGTGGTAAATTTGCTTCTGATAACATACTTCTTGCTGCATCCAAGATAGTTCTGTTTTTCCTTTCAACAACTCCATTCTGCTGTGGTGTCCGAGGTGCTGATAACTGTCTTTTGATTCCATTCACTTCACAAAATGTATTAAAGTCCTTAGATGTGAATTCTCCTCCTTGATCTGATCTTAAACATTTGATTTTTTTACCGGTTTCATTCTTAACCATTGCTTTGAATAGTTTGATCTTCCCAAGTGCTTCTAATTTTTCTCTGAGAAAAGTAACCCAACACATTCTAGAATAATCATCAATAATTAGCATGAAATATCTATCACCTTGTAAGCTTTTAGTTCTAGCTGGACCACGTAAATCAGTGTGAATTAAATCAAGAGCATTATTGGATTTTTCTAGAATACTTTTTAAACTAGCTCTAACTTGTTTTCCGAATTGACATTCCTTACAAATTGTATTATGAGGTTTCACAATTTTAGGTAGATCTCTAACTACCTTAGAAGTACTGATTTTTACCATGCAATCAAAATTTACATGACATAGTCTCTTATTCCATAACCAACTTTCATCTATATGTGCAATTAAGCATGCCTTTTCACTGTTATTCAAATGAAAGATATTACCTCTAGTCTAATTACCGGTTGCAATTTTCAAACCAGTTATATTCATGATTTTGCATTTTCCATTCTTAAATTGTAATTGAAAACCCTTCTCAACTAATTGACCAACACTTAAAAGATTATGCTTTAATCCTTCAACATAGTAGACATTGTCAGTGTTATGTTTACCATCAAGAGATATTGAACCCTTACCTTTGATTGAACAGGTTTTGTCATCTCCAAATCTTACTAAACCTCCATTGTATTCTTGAAAGTTTAAGAATTTACCTTTGTCTCTAGTCATATGATGTGAGCATCCTGAGTCAATAATCCATTCATCCTTTGACTCAACTTTAGCTGCTAGGGCTTGTTCTACTGGTTGAGCAATAGGTGCCGGTTGATCTTCTGTTATAGCAACAAAAACCCATCCATTGTCTGTTGGATCCTCATCATAATCATCAGTCACACCTTCACCAGCAATGTAACAAGATTTATCTTTGTTCTTCTTAAATTTGTATCTCTGATATTCAGGATTAGGCTTGTATGTTCTTCTAGCTTCTTCTCTTAGTCTAGCATGTCTATTAGGGCATCTTGAAGCTATATGACCAATCTTATTGCAGTTAAAACATTTAAAGGGTGCTTTACCTTCATACTTACTTCCAATTGGACCTTTTGGCATTTTTCTTGCAAATAGTGCTTCAAGTTCTTCAATCTCTTCATTCTCCTTTTCGGTTTCTTCAAGTTCTCTTGCATAAAAGGCTCTCCAGTCTAATTTGTCAAATGATGGAGCAGATGATGTTGATGCTTTAAAGGCCAAATCAGTCTTTATAGTAGCAACAAGACCAAATTCCTCAATTTCAAAGGCTAAAAGTTTTCCAATCAATGTATCCCTAGTCACTGATGTATTAGGCATTGGTCTCAACTCATTTATAGCAGTAACCTTCATTTTATATGACGGTGGCAAACCTCTTAATATTTTTGAAACAATTTCATCCTCACTCAAGGTTCCTCCACAACATTTGATACCCAAAACAATTTCATTTACTCTTTCCATAAAAGCAGAAATCCTTTCATCTTCTTCCATTTTCAGATGTTCATACCTGACTCGGAAGCTTTCAAGTTTTGCAATTTCGACTGTGGAATCTCCTTCATTTAGTGTTTCCAAGTGATCCCAAATAGCTTTAGCAGTAGATCTATCTGATAATCCCATGATCTATTGATCTGATAATGCACTCAAAAGTTCTTCTCTTGCTTTGCAATCATTCTCTTCATCTTTGGCTAAGGTAGTTGGAGCAGTCTGACCAGCTACAACAACAGTATAACCATTCTTAGTAACTTCCCAGATGTCTTTACCAATGCAATTCAGATGTGTCTCCATTCTGATCTTCCATATCCCATAGTTGGTTCCATCAAGTTTTGGACTGTCCTTCCTAAAATAATTAGTAGACATTGGATCTCCTCAAGTTGTTAAACTTTTGCAAAAGAGGACTAAGCTCTGATACCAATTGTTAGGTCCCAGAGACAACGAACGGGGGGGGGGGGTGAATCAGTTGTCTAATAAATTCAAACCAAAAACTTATTAACTAACTTAATGCTTAATATCGGCAAACCAGTTAAGTATGCCGGTAGACAGTGTTAACAGTAAATTGCTATACCGATAAGGATTAATGCATGAAACATAAACATAAAGTCATCCACAACACATAACACCAATATTTGTACATGGAAACCCTATAAGGGGAAAAACCATGGTGGGAAACCTTACCCACAATCAAACGATACTACTGTAGATAGTAAGTGTACAAAAGGGGTTTGCACATGCAGAAAGGCCAACAACCTAGAGCTCACTACTCAATCACAAATGGGAGTCACACTGACTACAGTTGGATGGTTAAATCCAATAAGAATGTACTGCTCAAAATAGCATCTTCATATGCTGGATTCAGTACCGGTGTAATGCTGATATGCTTCTACAAAAACATAACTTCACCTTCAAATGATGTCTTCATGTATACCTCTGCTTGATCTTGCATATACCTTCACACAATTCTTTTTCGCATTCCACACTTGATCTTATAAATAAGATCTTACATTTATACCATACCCTAAGACCAATTTTAGTAGGTTAGCTCTACAAGATATTACAATAAAAACATTTTACAAACAATATAAAATCCGATGCAATAACTGATTGAACAGGTCAGCTTAATGCATTTACAACAATAATAAATCATCTCCATAGCGTGCCATGTTGATCTGGAAAAGATAAACCTGCCAGTGTAACCCTAGATAACCTGGACCTATTTGCCGGTAAAAGCAAATATGCAAATATGAATATACCAATGATTATTTCTTCAAAATAAAGTGTCCATATGATGTCTTCGACATTACCAAGTGTCTTCCATATCATTCCAGGTACCGGTGAACAATATATCCTGCCGGTGAACTATATACCAGTAACTGTTGCACAGTTTACTATTTGTCGGTGAATGTTGCTAGATCTCCAAAGTAGGTGTATTTAGTAGGTGTTGACATCAATGACAAAACCATACCAAAATACCAACATACAATACATCATGTCAGCTATACAAATAATATTACAACACAAAACAATATAATTTCCATGTCGGCTAGGAGTGTCGGTAAGATCTTTTGTCAGTGTAGACTAGATGTCGGTGTGAATAACCTTGTTGTGCCTACCAATGCCGGTAAATGATGTCTGTTGCCGGTGTAACCTATGAACCATATTACCAGTTGGTTGCCATCAATGACAACATCAACTATTCTCCTTTGAGTGTGTAATGCCAACATTCCCAAGATAAAATAGTTATCTCTACGTTCCAAAACCGCTTTGAAACTCCTCACGTGCATCATGCATATGTGGCATGATCATCTCCGATCACCATTCGATCATAGATCAACACAACCGATTCACCAAGCTCCATCGGTTAGGGTTTGGCATATCAACACGTTAGGGTTACTGACTGATCTCTTTGCTTCAATAGTAATATCGGTTTCCTTCACTACTCAACTACCGGTTGCATTACTGCATCACTACTGGTTGCAATTGACATAAATGACAACACTTATACTTCATTAATGCAAGCTTCATGCAATGCCAACATATCAAACAAGGAGCTGGGGGCCTAAAAACTGGGAAAATGGTAGATAATTACATAGGGAATCATGGGGTACACTCATCTTTGCATGCAGGTCAAATGGATGCAAGAAAAAATTTTAAATGCAGGGCTACAAACTCCAGTTTGCAAAGCTAAACTTTTTGCAAACACACTTGAGCTAGGAATCTCATCAAATTAATTCGTGGGTCCAAACCAACTGACATGGAGGTTAAAAAAATTGTAGAGAATCATGGAATACTATTATTTTGGCATAGTACTCATCTAGCACAAAGATACAATTTCTCAAAGTGGGCTTACTCAGAAAGGTTAATAGCTGCAAATCAACAAACCTACTTTTGGAGCTCCAAACAAAGGCGTAAAATACACATCAAAACATATCCAAGAAGACTGAAAATGAACACATGGAATCTCTATAATGTGGTTAACACTTGTAACGTCATAAATTGTACGCACTTGCTAAAGCGGTACAATTTAACACCTAGTTTAGCACCCGCCTTAGTGCATTTTACATTTTGCATTGCATTGCTCCTTTAGCACTTAATTAATCAAATTAATTAGGTCTAAGGTCCTATTTCATCATCCTTCACATCATAAAGTCGGGCCCTTTCGTTAAAGTGTGCCCCTTTTCATTTTATTCCTCCAATACATCATCTAATCAAAAACCCTAATTAAGTCCTATTTCGAACTTGGGGGCTTGATTTCGGGGGTCAAAACATCTTGAAATCACCTGTAACTTCGGGATTCTCTCTAAAATCATCATATCTGATGACCCTGAAAATTTGGTGAAAAGTTGTCGGGACCGTGGCGCTCGGAGTGCACACGGTCCCGGACATTTTTCCTGAAATTTTAGGAGCGCGATCCAATCATAAAATAAAGCTTAACCCAAGAAATTGGCAGGATATTCAATCTCTAGGTCGGCCAAAAGACGAAATTGCGACCTAGGGTTTCATACATAAGAGCTCTCTTTCTTCATTTGAAGGGATCGGATTTTTGTTTCCAGGAACCTCATATGCAGCGAAAGAGAAGATCTTTGAAGACTTCAACATCTTACAACATCCCTCTATCAAGCATTTATCAATTCCATTCATCCATTTAGGGCTTGGAAGACATTGAAGAACAATAGGAGATTACCGACTGAAGATTGGCTTGTACCTCTCCCTTGAGGGTTGGGTATGATTTCATGTTGTTTTCATGTCTTTGCATAAGCTTCAATATCTCATTTATTCATTCTTTAGATCACTTTTCATCTTGATTTAGAGCATTTACATTATCATTTACAAGCAATTAGGGTTTACTTTCTAGGATGCTCTAGTTTGCTTTCTTGCATTTTAGGACCTTGCACACACACTAGGTCTGCACACACAATACATTTTACAAAAACAACTTGGCTATTCGTGGAGGTGGAAATCATCGAAGCGGGGGTTTGACTAAGGCAAAACCCTATATAGCCACCCAATCACCCTTTTTCAGATATAAGTGCAGGTTTCGGGACTCAGACGATGCCGCAGGATACAGATCCGGAGAGAACAGGTCGAGACATCACTCTGTATCAAATTGCAGAGCAAAAGACTGGGACAGGGGCACTGGGCGCCCTGGTCTTGCCAGGACAGGGGCGCTGGGTGCCCTGGTCCCTGGGACAGAGGCGCTGGGTGCCCTGGTCCTCCGGACAAACAACATTTTCGACAGTTTCCGACAGTGTTCCAGAGTGCAAAACAGCAGTTTCCGGTGCAGTTTTCAAGACAGAATCAGGACAGTGGCGCCCGCGCCCCCATCCTGAACATTTTCAGTCCGATTTTGACTCCGGGTACGCATTTGCATTCTTGTTTTATCCTTGTGTTTACAGCTTTCCATTGTCTAAGTTCAATTCCGCAATCTTGTTGTTAGTTCATACTTACATTTTTGGGTTAGGAATTGGACTTGCATAATCTTACCTTTCAATTACAACAAAGGAATAGAAACCCTAATAGGTAGCCCGTGGCTCTCTCTTTTAGAAAAAGAAGTAGCCAATTGTGCGATACCTCTAGGCTCTTTCGTATTCCGTAATGTGTGACAAGAGGTAGGATTAGGGCATGATAACCTAGTCTCGCTTTTTCCCCCACACATTTTGGTGAACCTGACGTGAATCTATCATTGCTTCTTCTTGCATTGCATTTGTTAGATCTAGATCTAGATTTAGTGTGTTTTCATTTCATTTTCATTAAAAAAAAGAAAAAAAAAAAAGAGTGTGTTTCTTTACATTGTATGTTTAAATTTTATGCAACTTTTATTTCAAAATGTCAGACTTTTATTTGCAAAATGTTCATACTTATGATGATTATTATGAGTATAGCCAAGATGAATTAGATGAAGCTTTAGATGAGTTTTTGAACCCTAAAGATACCAAACCTTCATTTTACCAAAAACTCATAAACCTTGTTACTATGCCATTTCGTTGCGATGAGAAAGATAAGTTGAATGAGTCCTCTCAAGGGTACATTCCTATCAACTCTTCCACTAAATCTAGTAACATGGTTGTTTTCAACAATCCCCTCTATGAGGAGATGTCTCCTTTTGAATCAAAAGATAAACCCTTTAATAGATATGATCATGCTTTGTTGGATGATGCTCTTGATGACTTTGTGGCTTTATCGAAATCTTTAAACAAGAACAAGACTTCTAAATTAGTTAACATGATAAACTTGAATGAGCATAAAAAGCCTCTCTTGGAAGTCCAAGGAGCTTATCCTTCTCCCACCTTTCAAGTTCCTAAATCACCTCTCCTTACTGTCCAAGGAGGGTATGATCATGATTCCTTTCGTACTCCGAATAAACCAATCATCATTGTGCAAGGAAGAAAACCTATAAGTCCTTATAGTTATGCCAAGCAAATAACTAGAGAGAGTTATCATGCGGTTGCCCATACTTATCATACCAGAAATAATAGGCAGCCTAGTCCTCCTCCTGTTATCCCAGTTTCTCTTCCGAATCCTCAACCGATTCTTCCACAAGCTCCCCGTATTTCGCAAGTTCTTAGTAAGGAATATGATCTCATAGAACAACTTAAAGCTACCCCTGCTAAGATATCCCTTTGGGATTTGATTCAAACTTCTTCCGCTCATCATGGAATGTTACAAGATGCCTTGAAAGATTTGAATGTTCCTCCACCGAATACATCTAGTAATATAGCATCTTTGGTTAACTCTGTGATGAATCCTAAAGCTCAAATTGTGTTTACCCAAGATGAGTTGCCTACTAGTGAAATCCAACAACAATATGATCCCTTGATGATTGTGGTTATCATGAAAGACACTGCTATAAGACGAACACTAGTGGATAATGGTTCTGGTCTCAATGTGTGTAGCATTAATCTTTTGCATAAGATGAATGTGGATACATCCTTAATTTAACCGGACTCTCGTCCTATTCGAGGCTTTGATAATGTGGCTAAAACTTCATTAGGTACTATCACCTTACCCATCACAGTGGGGCCTGTTACTTTGCCTACACCTATCCATGTTATGTCAGGAAATCTAACGTACAACTTGCTACTAGGGAGACCTTGGATTCACAGTATGCAAGCTGTCCCCTCTACATTGCATAGACAAGTTAAATTTATTTATAACAATAAGACATATACCTTGATAGGTGATACTAATTTTCAAGCTTGTTTGCAAACATCTACTTCCAAGGGGGGTTCTTCTAAGCCGTCCTCATCTAGTGATGACTCTTTAAATAAGATACCTATCGGTGAATCCTCGCTCTCCGATGATCAAAATTCTTCGGATGAGTCTGGAGCTCTTGAAGAAGATTCTTCTCGACTTGAAACTACACATAAGAAGGATTTTGATCCTGGGAAGATCCTCGAAGAAGACGATTGGGGATCTCTTGATTTTAATCCCACCTTTGTAGGTGAATATAAGGTTCCTTCTAGAGAGCTTAAAGTTGAAAAGAAGGAAGAAGCTAAAAATCAATCAATCTTACCGGAACCTATGAGTAATAATTTTGTGGCCACTTCTCAAATTTCTTCTCCTCACACCTCTAATTATGAAGAGTTTGATTCTTTGTCTTATGAAAAACCACCTTCTCTTCCTGAAATGGCTGATGGTTATGGTCGTGGTTTTTGCATTTTTACTAAGCATGGGTATCATGGAAATGGTTGCGGTGCTCATGAACAAGGGATAAAAGTTCCTCTAGAGACTAATTTTCACAGTTATGCCTTTGGACTTGGCTATAATCCCTGCAAGCACACTAAAGCTTCTAAAAGACCATGCATTAGTGTTAATGTTATTTCTACATCTCTATCAATGCAACACCCTGAGTATATTGATGGGGATCCTTCGTGTGCTTGTTCTTTTGACGTTTTCCCTACTGATGATGCTTTAGCTGAATTTTTAGGAGCATATGACACTCTTCCTTGTTATCATCACAATAGGGGACTCCCTTATTGTTTGAACACTGAAGCCTACTTTGGAAAAGAGACGGATAATGATGAGATTGTGAAAGAATTCCCTCAGCTAAAGGATACTCCTCAACAAAGCAATCTTCTCATAAGTGACACCACTGATGTTAAGATGGACCCTGACAATAAAGAGAAAGTTATTAAAATTGGAAAATGTTTGGATGGAGAGGAACAAAAACAATATGAAGATTTATTGCATGAATTCCCCGAGATCTTTGCTTGGACATACTCTGACATGCCTGGTATAGATCCTAAGATTGTTACTCATAACATTGTCTTAGTTCCTGATGCTAAGCCCGTGAAACAAAAGATTCGAAAAATGAATCCTAAGGTGGCTCTGCTTGTTAAGGCTGAGATTGAAAAGTTATTGGAGGCTGGATTTATCCGCCCTATTGATTATTCCCCATGGATTTCAAATATTGTCACTGTGGCTAAACCAGATAACAAAATAAGAATGTGTACCGACTTTCAGGATTTAAATAAGGCTTCTTTAAAAGATGATTTTCCTCTTCCAAACATTGACATGATAGTTGATTCTACGGCAGGACATGCCTTGTTATCCTTCATGGATGGTTTTTCAGGGTACAATCAAATTTTTATTAACCCTCAAGATCAATTCAAAACCGCTTTCACCACTCCTTGGGGTACGTTTTGTTGGATAATGATGCCTTTTGGACTTAAAAATGCTAGTGCAACTTATCAACGAGCGATGACCCTTATCTTTCATGATTATATGCATAAGATTTTAGAGGATTATGTTGATGACATTTTAGCCAAATCCTTTCTTCGCATGGATCATATTAAAATCCTTCATCAAATCTTTGAAAGAATTCATAAATATCACATGCGCTTGAATCCCCGAAAATGTGTTTTTGGTGTGGATAGTGGAAAACTATTAGGATTCATAGTTTCGCATCGTGGGATTGAGGTGGACACTAAGAAAATAGATGCTATTGTCAACATGCCACCTCCTAGAAATGTGTCTCAACTTAAAAGCTTACAAGGAAAGATTCAAGCCATTCATAGGTTCGTGTCTCAACTTGCGGATCGTACCTTTCCTTTTACTCATCTCCTTAAAAAGGATATCACTTTTCAATGGAATGAGGATTGTCAGCAAGCATTTGAAGATTTAAAAGTGTATTTGGCTAGTCCTCCTATTCTTCAACCTACCGAACCTTCTAAACCCTTCCTTCTGTATACGGCTGCTTCCTCTCATGCTCTTGCAACATTATTGGCACAACATGATAAAGATGGTAAAGAATGTCCGGTTTATTACATAAGTCGTACCTTACTCGATTATGAGACCCGATATTCTGCAATAGAAAGACAATGCTTGGCCTTGGTGTTTGCGACTCAGAAATTGAGACATTATCTCTTAAACTCAGAAGTCCACGTCATGGTAAAGTTTGATCCGTTGAAGCATCTTTTCTCTAAAACTGATTTATCAGGACGCCTAGCTAAGTGGGTTATGATGTTAACTGAATTTGACCTTAAATTTGTCTCACAAAGAGCAATTAAAGGGCAAGCGTTGACCGATCACCTAGCTGAGGCCCCTTCACCTTTCTCTTTCCCTAACCCTGAGTCTTTTCCTGACGACTTCATTATTTCTATAGAGAAAGATGAAACTTGGGAGTTATACTTTGATGGCTCTAAGTGTCGTACGGGATTAGGGGCAAGTGTTGTTCTGATTTCTCCTACAAAGAAACCCATTCCCTTATCCTATCGTCTAAATTTCCTGTGTACCAATAACATTGCTGAGTATGAGGCTCTTATAGCGGGAATAAAAGCATCCTTAGCTCTGAACATAAAACACATACATATCTATGGAGATTCGCAATTGATTATAAGACAAGTAACAGGAATATATCAAGCAAAACAAGACAAATTATCACAATATAAAGACCTTGCCATCTCTTTATTACAAAAATTTGATTCTTATACCATGGAACCTGTTCCTCGAAAAGATAATCGACATGCGGATGCAATGGCATGTGTGGCTTCTCTTGTATCTTTAGAGGACCCTGTGGTTGATCTTAAATTTGTTATTCACAACCTTATTTCTCCAGCTATTGTAGACGATCCTAGTCTGGTAACATGTTGTGACTTTATAGACTCAGATGAATGGTTCTCGCATATCATAAGATATTTGACCGATGGTACCTTTCCTGATTCTGCTAATAGAAACACTAGGGCTAGAATCCGCAAGCTGTCTGCTAGATATATCATTCTTTCTAATATCCTTTACCGAAGGGGTTATGATGGTCTTCTCCTTCGCTATCTTAACAAATCAGAAATCCCCGTTGCTCTTGAAGAGGCACATTCAGGTGCCTATGGGGGGCATTTTGGAGGCAAATCCTTGGTTCATAGATTGCTTCGTATGGGATACTATTGGCAAACTATGCAGAAGGATTCTTTTTCATTTGTTAAGAAATGTCATCAAAGTCAACAACATAATAATCTGATTCATGCTCCTGCCCAAGAACTCCGTTCTCAAGTAGCTTCTTGGCCTTTTTCCGCATGGGGTTTGGCTCTTATTGGTAAAATCTCTCCTCCTTCATCTCAAGGACACACCTTCATTATAACCGCAACAGATTACTTTACGAAGTGGGTAGAAGCTATTCCCCTTCGCTCTACCACTGCTGAAGTGATTTGTCAATTTCTTCTAGAAAACATCATTTCTCGATTCAGGATACCTTCTACTATAATCTCAGATAATGGGACATCATTTAAGAACAAGGACGTGAAGAAATTCCTCGAGAAGTATCATATCAAACATCGATTTTCTACACCATACTATCCTCAGTCAAATGGTCAAGTCGAATCATCCAATAAAATAATCGAACAAATTCTTCGCAAAACCGTGAATAAGCATGGTAAGGATTGGAGTAACCAGCTAATCTATGCTCTTTGGGCCTACCGAATGAGTGTGCGAATTGCTACGGGAACTTCTCCTTATAATCTTGTTTATGGTGCTGATGCTATTATGCCTTTAGAGCTAGAGATTCCATCACTTAGGGTTTCTCTCAAAGGTATAGTAGATGGTGACTCTTATAGAGAACAACGACTTCAACAGCTTGAGATGCTTGATGAACAACGTATAAATGCTCTTGAGCATATTCAAGCATATCACAAAACTCTACAACGAAGCTATAATGATAAGGTTATTCAAATTTCCTTCTCAGTAGGTGACTTAGTCCTTTATGAGAATCAGCGCAATGTGAATGCCTTACCTACAGAAAAGGGAAAATTTAGTCCTAATTGGCTTGGACCATATATCGTTATTGAGGATTATGGATCAGGTGCTTACAAAATAGCGGATGTAGACGGTACGCCTCTTAAAGAACCTATAAATGCTATGCACTTGCGTAGATATTATGCTTAATTCTTCATTCCTTATTTATCTTCTTTTTCAGTTCTTCAACATTGGGTAATATGTTAGTATCTCCTAATTAGAGCAAAATAGAATTAAATGTTATGATGTTTAATCTATATTGCTTCGTTCTTGACAAGCGTGTTTCCTTACTTCATAGTTTGTCTTGAATTCATTTATGTAAGTTGTAAAAGATTTACATTTCCATTATGCTAGCATATTATACAGTGTCTTTATGTGTTAAGTAGAATCGTATCATGTTGTGTTTAAGTTCAAAATTAAATCACGTTAGTTATATGATTCTTAGACTTAATGCATATTTCTTCCCTATCATCAATGTAGTACTTGATTAAATATTTAATTAAGTCACACATGTATCAATTTAATCATGGTGCATTGAGAAATCAATCGCATGGAAATTAAATTCTGAACATACATGTACATTTACCAAATGTATTAGATTTAATCAAAGCAAAATATACATTGTTTTAAGCATTAAAGATAACACATTTGAGACAAAAGAGAAGCATGTATATATACATATATATATGTGGATCGTATACAAATATAGGTCACTATACATCCAAAATGTGACCTCTCCTACATCATAAAATCATCTCCTATCCCTAGGACTAGTGGTTGGAGAGTGTCGACTGGATGCTCCCTCCTGATCTGGCCGTGAAGGTGGACCCATGGGTGTGTAGCGCGATACAGACTGTGAGTGACTCCGAGAGGAACTCCTACGATCCCTATCCATAAGGATCGCACGATAGGTGGTAGCCTCGGCCTGAGCTGCTGCTAGATCTCACCGCGCCCGCTGAAGGTCCTCTGATAGGACTCTCTCTCTCCCTCCATATGTCTACCTGTACTCGGAATGGGGAAAACAAGTCCTCATGCCGACCCGCGTTCCCCTGAGGCCTATAGGCAATCTGTGAGGAACTGGGGATCTGTGCTATCGTGGAAATGTCTGTCACTGCCTGCTGAATCAGGGAACACCACTCCTGCACATTAGCTGTGGCAGTAGAATAGATTTTTGTATTAGTACCATTCTATATAATCAAAACATTAATAATCAATTTAAACCTACTATACCTGGGTCTCCCTCACGCCAGTAGGGATCATGGTACGGTAGCATCTGTGACTGGGATCTACTAGGCTCCCCTCGCTCGACTAATCTGTGCACGATGGGTGTAGGTTGGACGGTACTAGGAACAGGTCTCCGTATCGCCTCATGTTCCCCCTGTTGGGGAATAAGAGGAGGATCCAGAGCTATGGTATCATCCCCTGAATGCTGAGGAGCTGCATCTGACTCCTCCTCATCATCTCTATCCTCATCTGCATCCTCATCCTCATCTGCATCCTTGTTCTCCTCATCATCAGTTCTCTCCTCCTTGTCCTCATCTGTGTCCTCCTCCTCCTCGGCGCTGGGCTGATCGCCTATAGGTGGATCAGGATCTCCCACCTCCTCATAACCCTCTCCCTCCTCTGGCTCCTCTGACCTGGATCCCTGGTCCTCATCTTGGTCTCCATGTCTCCATGGGCCTGGATGGCCTGTCAGGTGATCCGGTGGAAAGATAGGACCTGGATATGATCTCATAAACCATGAGACATACCTGCGCTGTGCTCCAGGCTCTGCAGAATAATCAGTGACTACATCCTGATCAGATCCCTCTATATCTATAGTCTCGATGTCATCTATCGTCGGTCTCGCTACTGCTCTAGGTCTGGGAAGGACCCGTGAGTGTCGAGTATAGATGGGCACATCGGCTGGAACACACTACTCTAGCCCGAACTGCCTCCGTACTCGGTCAAAGTAGAAAGGGACTATGATGTGTGAATATCGTCCCTGCAGTAGGCGGTTCCTCTGTAAGCATGCTAACTGTCTCTCCATCCCATCCCATCTGTGCATCCGCAGGTAAGGTCTCCACACTGTCACCTCGGCTGTCAGTCTATCAAAAATCACTCTCCAATATAACAGATCTCCAAATCTCCACTCGCTGGTAAGTGGATAAGAAAACACCCTAGGTCGCTTGCTACCCGTACTCAGCGGAAAGCCAATAGGCCTGGTGCATGTGAAGTGCTCTAAAATCCATACCTGCAAAAGTGTGCATGTCATCAAACTGCAACCCTATCCAAATACATACTCCTCAAGGTCGTGATAGAGATGTGCAAGCATACTCCGACCCCAAGCATACACTCTCCTGTGTCTGTCCATCGCTCTGATGCACCATGTGAGACCCCCATGCATGTGCGTGCCTCGCCCATTAGGGCAGACGGCTAGTGCTATGATGGCGATCATAAGACGTCTCAAAAGGGGTACCTCCCCTGTAGGATGTAAGAGCCAGCTGACCATGATACGACCTCTCGTCTCGCTCGGCATGACTCTCCCTATGCAATATACCTGCTCCCTCTGATGATCCTCCGCTGACCGATCAGTCGCGTATGTAACAGTCGCTCCTCTAATAGGAAGACGAAGTATACGGTACACATCCTCGAGTGTAACCGTCAGCTCCCCTACTGGAAGATGAAATGTGCATGTGTCAGGATCCCATCGCTCCATCAATGCCATCAGCATTGCAGGATGGAACCGAATGGCTAGCATGAGGATCGCATACCATAATCCCACGATCGATAATGTGTCTCTCTCTGCCTGAGTCAGCCGCGGAATCTGATCTCGCAAACTGCGAAGAATATGTCCCGCTGTATGCTCTCTCATGTACGGGAGGCCCTGCAACACAAAAACATAACCATAATCAGTACTCTCTTATACAATTTGTCGTAAGTAAACATGCTACCCTGTTTCACCTCCCTAATAAGCCAGTCGAAACAGGGGGGGGCATATAGCTACTCACAGATTTCATCACCTTTCTTTAGTAAGCATTAGGTGATTTTGTGATCTAACGTGTGTTTTGTAGGGTGCGGTTCCTAACTGTGTACTGCAGATACCGCTGGGGGCTTCGTCCGACAACTTATGGATATATCCTTTTTCAAATGATGTTTACTTTTCTGTACTTTAGCTTGCATATGCACGTAGTACTCATATGACCGCTAAAGTGGGGGCTAAATGTAACGTCATAAATTGTACGCACTTGCTAAAGCGGTACAATATAACACCTAGTTTAGCACCCGCCTTAGTGCATTTTACATTTTGCATTGCATTGCTCCTTTAGCACTTAATTAATCAAATTAATTAGGTCTAAGGTCCTATTTCATCATCCTTCACATCATAAAGTCGGGCCCTTTCGTTAAAGTGTGCCCCTTTTCATTTTATTCCTCCAATACATCATCTAATCAAAAACCCTAATTAAGTCCTATTTCGAACTTGGGGGCTTGATTTCGGGGGTCAAAACATCTCGAAATCACCTGTAACTTCGGGATTCTCTCTAAAATCATCATATCTGACGGCCCTAAAAATTTGGTGAAAAGTTGTCGGGACCGTGGCACCCGGAGTGCACATGGTCCCGGACATTTTTCCCGAAATTTTAGGAGCACGATCCAATCATAAAATAAAGCTTAACCCCAAGAAATTGGCGGGATATTCAATCTCTAGGTCGGCCAAAAGACGAAATTGCAACCTAGGGTTTCATACATAAGAGCTCTCTTTCTTCATTTGAAGGGATCGGATTTTTGTTTCCAGGAACCTCATATGCAGCGAAAGAGCAGATCTTTGAAGACTTCAACATCTTACAACATCCCTCTATCAAGCATTTATCAATTCCATTCATCCATTTAGGGCTTGGAAGACATTGAAGAACAATAGGAGATTACCGACTGAAGATTGGCTTGTACCTCTCCCTTGAGGGTTGGGTATGATTTCATGTTGTTTTCATGTCTTTGCATAAGCTTCAATATCTCATTTATTCATTCTTTAGATCACTTTTCATCTTGATTTAGAGCATTTACATTATCATTTACAAGCAATTAGGGTTTACTTTCTAGGATGCTCTAGTTTGCTTTCTTGCATTTTAGGACCTTGCACACACACTAGGTCTGCACACACAATACATTTTACAAAAACAACTTGGCTATTCGTGGAGGTGGAAATCACCGAAGTGGGGGTTTGACTAAGGCAAAACCCTATATAGCCACCCATACACCCTTTTTCAGATATAAGTGCAGGTTTCGGGACTCAGACGACGCCGCAGGATACAGATCCGGAGAGAACAGGTCGAGACAGCACTCTGTATCAAATTGCAGAGCAAAAGACTGGGACAGGGGCGCTGGGCACCCTGGTCCTACCAGGACAGGGGTGCTGGGCGCCCTGGTCCCTGGGACAGAGGCGCTGGGCGCCCTGGTCCTCCAGACAGACAGCATTTTTGACAGTTTCCGACAGTGTTCCAGAGTGCAAAACAGCAGTTTCCGGTGCAATTTTCAGGACAGAATCAGGACAGTGGCGCCCGCGCCCCCGTCCCGAACATTTTCAGTTTGATTTTGACTCCGGGTACGCATTTGCATTCTTGTTTTATCCTTGTGTTTACAGCTTTCCATTGTCTAAGTTCAATTCCGCAATCTTGTTGTTAGTTCATACTTACATTTTAGGGTTAGGAATTGGACTTGCATAATCTTACCTTTGAATTACAACAAAGGAATAGAAACCCTAATAGGTAGCCCGTGGCTCTCTCTTTCACAAAAAGAAGTAGCCAATTGTGCGATACCTCTAGGCTCTTTCGTATTCCGTAATGTGTGACAAGAGGTAGGATTAGGGAATGATAACCTAGTCTCGCTTTTTCCCCCACACAACACTTTACCAAGATTATTTCTCATGACAATTCATGGGTGCAAAAATATGGGCTCTCAAACTGAGCTATCGGGACTTACTCAACAGAGTACATTCTGAGTGTAAAAATCAAAATTTTGAACTTGGCCCTTCAAAATTTTGCAAATGTTTTGAAGTCTCAACACATCCTTTCTCATCCTAGTTCATTCACATTCATAGATAATTCAAGGAGCATTTATTAGAAGAAAAATATGATTGATGCACTAAAAATATCAATATTTTCTTGCAAGGAATATGATATTTTTTGTTTTTATCAGTAATTATTTCTTTATATAATTATCAAAAAATATTTACAATGTTTGTATCATGTCTAAATAAAAAAAATACTTCACAAAATAATCATTAACTTGAAACTCCTATCCTTATTTTCCCAAAGACTATATACTATTCTTTAGAAAATGGGCTCTACACCCCTATACACAATACAATATCGAATTATAAACAAAACTTACCAATTTAGGAGCTCTACTCCTACACCATTATTCACTTCCCACAGTCCTTTGATGTCATCTCACCCAGTCCCCCACTCTGGATCTCCACATTCGAGGATGTGCCTTCTTGCAAGAGTTGACCTCGTTTCACACTGGAGGATCCAACAGGCCTATAGTGCTTCCTTTTAGGAGGAGAGGTCATCTCAGCTTTCTCCTAGTTTTCTTCCCTCAGCATCCACTTTGCCACCTCATCCCACACCATTTGAGCATCCCTAGACTTGATAAATTCCTTTATACCTTGTAAACCAATTTCAACAAAGGCCCACCTAACCACTTTGTTGCCATTTTTGCTCCAGAGGAGGAAGGGATGAAGAGGTGGAATGAATTCCCCTACATGTAACAAATGTCCACTTGGGAACATGAACCCTTCCCTTTGACGTGCCATTCCAAATAGGTTCACTAAGCCCTAACACCAATCATCCTTGACACAATTGTAGGTAAGCCAAAACACAAAGTCGCTCATCTCAAACTCTAAACACCGGGCCATGAATAGGGAGGCGATATTGATATTGGTTCAATATCGGTATTGTGCCTTCAAGCATTCATCCCCCTGAACAATTTTCACCCTATTCAAAAAATTCAGCTCTGTGATTTTGAAAACATGAGTTAGGCGCTCGTAAAAAATCCTTCCCTAGAACGCCATCATGGGTTTGGTGATCTACAAGGAAAACTTCACCTTCATCTTGCCACCTTCCACAAGGAGTATGATATTGCATGCAGGGAACACTACAAGAAAAATGGTGTGTTGGAAAGGATGAATAGGATATTCATGGATCATGCAAGGAGTCTGATATTGCATGCAGGATTGACATTATAATGTTGGGAAGATGTTATGGATACTATTGTTTACTTACTAAACAAAGAGCCTTCATGTTCCCTATATGGTTGTATTCCAAAGAAGTCATAGATAGGTAAAAATGTAAACTTGTCATTTTTGAAAACTTTTAGTTGTGAAGCACTTGTCCATATTGACATAGGAAATAGAAAAAATCTTGAGGCAAAATCAAAGAAGTGAATTTTTATTGGATATGTAGTTAATTATTTTTGTTATCGCTTATGAGATTATGAACATCACAAAATTATTAGGATTAGAGATGTGATATTCAATGACAAGTTCATGTAAAAATATCATTTGCACTGAAAGAAATGAGAAACGAAAAAGATAGAATATATTTGCTTGATGAAATATTAAAAAGTGTAGTTCTAAAGTTACTAGAAAATCAAAATTTTCAACAACCAAAACAACAACAAGTACCTCAAATTACTACAAGAATATCTACTAGTTTTAGTACATCCCATGAATGATATTCTCCTTAATTGTATTATGTCGTATTTCTAAAGTTACTAGAAAATCAAAATTTTCAACAACCAAAACAACAACAAGTACCTCAAATTACTACAAGAAGATCTACTAGTTTTAGTACATCCCATGAATGATATTATCCTTAATTGTATTATGTCTTTTTGACTAAATGTGGTGAACCAAAAAGTTATGAAGAAATAATGTAGGTGACGAGTCTTCAAATTGTCCTCATTTCCATTTTTTTAGCTTTAGATCTCCCATGAAATTCTTGATACTTTTAAGACATTATTAAAACTTTTATATCTATTTTAAAGCATTAAAGCATTAAGGATGGTATATATATAATATTGACAAATGAATGTGTAATTTTGTGAATGTTTACGGAATGTGATGGAGTTTTATATTAATTATGATTATTAATGTTGATGAGATGCTTTTGAAGAAAAATAACATGTAGCGAAGGATGACAGCCAACCCGAAGTTGAAGGATGATCACCTATAGCACATTCAAACTTTTTTAGCTAATGGAGGCAACGGTCAAGGAATGTGGGAATGATTTATTTATGAATCTTTCCACCTTTCCTGAATTTTTCATGAAGAATAAATATAATCATGAGAACAAGGATAATTTGCAGAAATGGTAAAACATGGCTCATATTTTACTATGCTACAATTCTGCACATTTTTTGTTATAACTACTTCCTTCATGATGCAGAGTTCTAAGAGGATTGATACTCACACCTCTGTATAATTACATTCCCATTTCTATTGAGGATATAATAAGTCTTCTCCCTATGTTTTTTTGGGGGATTAGCATTTGTTTACAAGTTGTTTGAGTCCACAAATAATCAAACTCTTAGAATCCTATATATGTTAGATCTTGTCACATTTTATGGGGTCAATAGATTTGGTTATCAATGTCATTATTGAATCAATAGTCTATTATCAATATTTGTACTCTTTTTAAATTTCAATAAAGAATGGATTCAATCAACGAAGCTTTGAGTTGAGATTTGAACACAAATAATTTGGGATTGCAACTACTCAAAAGGGGCCTCTTGAGGTAATTACAATACTCTTAGTAGCTTAGATTTTTGTTAATAGTGTCTTAGATTGTTGTTAATATAAAATAATTTTATAAGTTATATTCTATGGTTCCATATTAATGTTCTTAATTTTTATCAATAGTTATTTAGAATAAGTGTGTGCAATTAAGTTGTTTACAACATAGTTAAATTAATTAGGAATAGTTATCCACAACAACTACTATAGTGATAGGCTTACTTCTAGAATAATTGCATTTTAATTTAAGTTTGTTGCTTAGTTTAATTTCCTATACAGTCAATATGACAACTTAGAGGTCTTAATTGCATCCAAGAAGATACAATTCTCTATTTGATAATTAAATGTAACACATCTAAGTTAATAAGTGGTTTGATAGTGGACATGTTAGTCCATTGAGTTGAATTTGTGCCTTCCTTGTGTTAACTAATTACATCTAGATGGAGTTAGGTACCAGGTAGAAAACAAAAAGAAGTTAGAGAAAGGCATGAATGGTAAGATGGAATCTTTGATACAAAACTAGACCTAGGATATGGTTTAGTTTCCAAAAGGTAAAAGATATTTTTAAAATAAATGGGTTTATAGGATGAAGGGATGGAGGAAAAAAGAAGTACAAGGTAAGACTTGTTGTTAAGGGTTTTGCATAGGAAAAAGGTATAGATTTTGATGAAATGTTTTTTGTTGTTAAAATGTGTTCAATTAGAACTATTTCAAGTCTAGTGGTAGTAGAAGATTTACAAGAGATTCATATGTAACAACCATAGGGGTATGAGATGAAAGGGAAAGAGAACTTAGTATGTAGGTTGAAGAAGAGATTGTATAGCCTAGATCAAGCTTGACAAAAAGTTATTTGAAATTTGATAGGTTTATGAAAGAACAAGGTTACCGTAGTCATCATTATGACCATTGTGTTTATTTCAATATACTAGCTAATGATCACTCCTATTGCTTCCAAAAGAGTTGTGCCATTTGATGTACCAAGTTTGATATCAAAAGTAGAAGTTATTTCATTACAAATGATATAACAAAAAGACTATGTTGTAGATATTTGGCTCAATATTTTTTTAATCGAAGCATGTAAAAAGATTGATTATGGGTGTAAATTTTAGAAGAAGATACATCACTTACATCAAATAATGGGTAAATTCATAGAGCTAATGGATGAAAATGATCTATATAAGAAGGATATTCCTTTAATAAGGTAGATAAATAAGACATGGTGCAAGAACAAAATTCTGAGTCTTTTCAAACAAAGAAAATTTGTAGCCAATTGAGACAAAAATTCAATGCAATCAATAAACACTCAAAGACCATACCAATGTGAAGAAATTAAATAGTTTATATGAAACTTGCCAAGATTAAATTTAAATTCTCCTTCTCAATTTTTAATAACATTAGTTTCTTTTGAAATTAGAGTGCAGCTCAGATTCGGGGCGATATGGGCGAAAATTCGCATTTTAGGGTTTATGAGCGCAAGCGAAGTTGGGGTGAGGATGCTCTTTGCGATTCTCTTCCACCTCTTGATCCTTTTGGCATTCAATCTGGCCACATTCCATAATGGGTCTTTCAGAATGGTAAATGGGTTGATGTTTTTTTGCGGGATCAGTCACAGTGGCATCGAGGGCATCCTGGAAGGTTGTGATCTTATTATTTTAGAGGTTTCTTTGGGTCGCGGAAGAATCTCCCTGTGCATTCTAAATCCCGTGGGCTTGGGGGGTCTGGAAAAAACCCTCGGGATAATCCTCAGAAAGGCACTCGGAGAAACCTTGCTCGCTTGGCTCGGCCAAAAAAGGTCTCACCTCCTACTACGACAATGAACAAACCCTTAGACAAAGAGCCTTTGGTGGAGAAAGCGTGGTTGGCAATGCCATATATCTTTGCAGTTGATGCTTCGTTTGATAAGAAAGCTCAGAACTTGCACTCCTTGGCGGTTCTTATTTAGGCTTGGGGTGATAATATCTTGCTTTCCAAGCTCCATTATAAAATTCATTCTCTCTGGTATGGCACGCTCTAGTTTTAGGTTCTTTCTATGAATACTTTCATTGTTATCTTTGATTCTGTGGATGCTAAACAAAAGGCTTTGGAAAAACCATATTTATGGTTGGGTCGTAATTTAATCTTTGTGGAAAATTGGAAACCTTTTTTTTTCTGCATCGCAAGATATTATGAAATGCTCCCTACTTGGTTTTCATTGCCCGGTCTTCCCTATAAATTTTCAGACTTGGATAGTTTACAAAAAAATGGGGATTCTTTTGGGAAATTTATTCACTCACATTCAGTTTTGAAGGATGGGGTTTTAGGGTTAAGATTTGTGTTTTTCTTTCTTCGTCCTCTGTGGTTCCTTCCAACTATAATTTGAAATCAATTGATGGTGTTTGGCGTCAGAGTATTGTCCGTGATTCTACTTGGTTTTCTAAGGCTTCTATAGTTATGGATTCTCTCCTTTTTGTTTCTCTTAAGGGTTTATCGTTTGAAGATAAGGTCTCTCGGCCTTCAAAAAATTACAATTCAAAGCCTGTTATTCCCTTTTCTAATGTTGATGATGGGAGTCGGCCAAAATCCCCTCCTCTGCAAGGTCTGCCTGTTGTCGGCAATATACCTTTTCCTTCAGTTATTCAGAAGGATGGGGATGGTGTGACAGTGTTAGGTTCCCCTTCTCTTATGAAGGATGGCCTGCTTATTAATTCTCAAACAGATGTTTCTCCGACTATTAATTGTATGGAATCCTTCCTTCCTAATGATGACTTAATTTCTAAAGTTCAAAAAGTGGTTTTTGATCATAACATTACCTTGAACTTGGTTGTTACTGATAAAGTGGTTGAAGCAATTGATTAGGATTTGGTTAATTTAAATTCTTCTTTGGTAATTCCCTTAACTTGCAATCCTTTTGATATTCTCTCTGATAAAGCCCAGGAGGGTGATAATGCCTTGGGAGTAACTGGGAATGGGGATGAGAATGTAGGTTTTGATCATGTGATTAATAAACCTCTAGTTCAATTCCCTTTATCCCCTACCTCACCATCTCCTTCTCCTGTGAAAAGAGCTAGGAAGCCGAAGGCATTCTATACGTAGTTAGAGATTGATGTTGGCATTCAGTGTACACTATTGAGTCCAAAATCGGGGTCAGGTAAGAAAAAGACAAAATTTAGTCCTCCATTTACCCGGTCTGTGGCTTCCAAGCATAGCTTGAGGACTGAGCTGGAGAATGCTAATTTTGCAATTGAGAAGAGGGGAGAGATTGCCTCCCCTCAAGAGAAATGAGGATCGAATCTTGGAATGTTAGGGGCTTAAATTCCCCTAACAAAAGGAGCCTCATTAAATCACAGTTGGATTTAATGAAGTGCGATGTGTTACTTTTGCAAGAAACTAAGTTAAGTTATCAAGGTGCTGATTTTATGTTTTCCAAATGGAAGCCTTGGAATTTTTGTGTCTCCCCTTCCATGGGAGCATCTAGGGGTTTGGCTTTCCTTTGGAAGGATGTGTCTATTGAGTTGAAATTGGTTGTTTCTACTCCCTTCTCAATGTTGGCCTTGGTTAAAAGTCGTGCTTTGAATATTAAATTCTGGTTGTTCAATGTGTATGGACCAATGTCAATTGGGGGTAAGAAAGCTCTTTGGGATTCTTTTTCCATTACCTTCTCCTCAATTCATGGCCAGTTTGTGGTTTTTGGAGGAGACTTTAATGCCATTTCCTCTGATGATGAGACATTTGGGGTTATTTTGCCCAATAAGCGTATCTTGGAGGATTTTTCTGCTTTCATTTCTAATAATGACATGGTGGATTGTAAAACCTTGAATGGTTCGTTTACTTGGACCAATAGGAGAAAAGATTTCTCATAGATTGCTGAAAGACGATCATTTTTTGGTTTCTGACAATTGGATTTCCTCTGATGTGGATGTTGTGGTCTCGGTTCTACCTTATGTTGGTTCTGATCATTTTCCAATTGTGTTATCTATCTTGGATGACAGAGCTCCTAGGTGTTCTTCTTTTAAGTTTGAACCAATGTGGTTTCGAGATCCATCTTTTCTTTTCCTTTTACAATCTTGGTGGTCCTCAACTCCTTTTGTTCATGGAACTAGGATGTTTAGGTTTGTCAAAAAACTCTCCTATCTTAAGCAAGAAATTAAGAAATGGAATGTACTACATTTTAAAAATATTTTCGTTGAGAAGCTTAAGGTTCAGGAAGAACTTGAAGCTCTTAATGCTAGGGTTATGAACTGTGGCATGGATTCTACTACTTTTCAGAGGCATAAATCTTTAAACTCTCATCTAGAAGAGATTCTCTTTATGGTAGAAATCTATTGGCATCAGAAATCTAGAGATATATGGTTGTGTGATGGTGATCAGAATACTAAATTCTTTCATACCTCAGCTAAGATGAAAAGACAACATTATCGGATCTCTTGTATTCAAAACCCTGATGGAGTTGTTATTTTAGAAGAGTCTGAGATTGTTGTTGAGGCTGTCCGGTTTTTTAAATCTTTGCTATCTGAGGAGACATCTGTTTTTAATGATAGTTTTGTTTCTCCTATTCCCAAGCTTATATCTGATGAGGATAATGCAATGCTAATGGCACCTTTCTCTATTCAAGAAGTAAAAGAGGTTGTTTTTTCAATGTCACTGGATAAGGCTCCTGGTCTTGATGGTTTTACTGCCCTTTTTTTTCAAAAATGTTGGTCCTTCCTTGGGGAGGACCTATGTCTTGTTTTAGAAGAGGCTAGGTGCAATAGGTCTATTTTGAAGGAGCTCAATTCAACTTTGATTGCCCTCATTCCACAAAGTGAGAATCCCAAATCTTTTGTGGATTTTTGCCCAATTGCTTTATGCAATACATTATACAAAATTATTACTAAGGCTATTTCTTTAAGGCTCACCAAGCTCATTCCAAAGATTGTCTCGGGTGAACAGGGGGGTTTTGTCCTTGGTAGGGAAATGACAGAAGGGGCCATTGTGGCCCATGAGATTTTGCATTCTATCTCTTAGTTGTCTATTTCAGCTATGATTCTAAAGTTAGATATGATGAAGGCTTATGATAGGGTAAGTTGGCAGGTGCTCTTGTGTGTGCTTAAGAAGTTCGGGTTTGGGATTAAATGGGTCAAATGGATTCAGGCTTGTATTAGCACAACCAAGTTTCAATGATTTTGAATGGTTCTCCATGTGGTTTTTTTGCCTCATCTAGAGGGCTTAGGCTCACCTTTTTTGTTTATTATTCGAGTTGAAGCTCTTAGTAGAGCCATCTTAGGTGCTAGGGATAGTGGCATATGGAAGGGGATTTCCATTCCTCATATGGCTGCTAGTCATACTCATTGTTTATTTGTAGATGACACATTACTGTTTGGCAAAGCTACCATGGGGGAAGCTAAGGTCATTAATAGGGTCATTTTGGACTATTCTTTGTTCTCTGGTTAGAAGGTTAATCGGGCCAAGTCAAAAAAATTCTTTCTTAATGTTTCCCCTCTATTGCAGTTTAGGTTGTCTCATTTTTGGGGTTTCTCTGTTGCCCAGTTCCCTTGTAACTATTTAGGTATCCCATTTTTTATTGGTTCAGAGAAGCATAATTTTTGGGAACGGATCTTGGGGGCCATTTCTTCAAGAATGCTTTCTTGGTCTCATAAGTGGTTATCTTTTTTTGGAAAAATTATGCTCATTAGAGCTATTTTAAATGTGGTTTCGATCTATCTGTTATCTGTTTTAAAGGCTCCTAAGAAAACGTGGTTTCTCTGTATTCATCATTAAGGTCTTTTATATGGAATGACAATGTTAATAAGAAAGGTAGGATCCCTCTATTAGCATGGGATAGGGTTTTTTCTTTGAGAGACAAAGGGGGTGCAGGGGTTAAGGATCTTGGGAAGAAGAATTTGGCCCTTGGTGCTAAATTATTTTGGAAGCTATATAAACAACCCTCTTCTAAGTGGGCATCTATTTTGTCTACAAAATACTTGAAAAATAGTTCCAGGGAGGCCATTTTTACTACTTCTTCACTCCCTAAAGGGTCTGCAATCTGGAATTTCATGGTTGAGTGCAAATTTGTCATTTTTCAAGGGTTGTCTTGGCTTATCCATGATGGTCAAAAGGATAGGTTTTGGGAGGAAGTCTGGAATGGTTTCCCTGCACTTTCTAGCCTTAGGGATTGGTCGTCTCTTACGTCTTCCCTCAAATCTTCTTGGGGTATATTTGTGGCTAATTACTTTTTTGTGGATTCCTCGGGCCTCTTACCCATGGCTAGATGGAAATCAATTGATTCTCTTTCGGTGGACCAATATATTAAGTCCGCTTTTGTGAATGAGCTAAAGAAATGTCCATTACTCTTTTCAGAGGAGGAAGATGAGCTTATTTGGACCTATTCAAAATCAGGGGAGTATTCGGTTAAAGAAGGGTATAATTATTTGTCTGCAGATGTTAAGGGGGAGGACATGCCATATACGTTATTTTGGCATGCTGCCTGTCTTCCAAAAGCAGGGGCTTTTGCTTGGTTGGTTGTTCAGGATATAATTCTTGTTGGCAATATTACATTATAACAGACAATGAAAGATTGTTGACATTTCAATAAGGATATTGAGAAGGTTGTTGATGATTATGGACATAACTGATTAAAGATGTTTTACTATCTTGATATTATTATTTTATCATTGATGTCAAGAAATTGATTTTCTAATTCAGTATGATGTTGCCATATCTTGAGAAGTATGATATGAAGATTATAAAGAAGTTGGTAAAAGACACAGGAAATAATATGATGATTAAGGGGATATGTTATTCAATGGGCAACTACTACTAAGTCAGACAATGATGAGATCATGATGTTTTAGATTGTTTTAACATCATACATATGTTGTAGAATGTTAAGGTTAATACTACACTATGTTACCGAGCAAAGAACTAGTCAGTAAACCCTAAGGTTATCGCTATTGGTTAATGAAGGCAGAATGTGTACAGAGTGAAGTTTAGTATTTACCGAGTTACAACCGAGCTATAATAGAATGCATTAAATGTTTACATGTGATATTTAATGAAGGAAGCTGATGAGCTGGAGCGAATTAAATGATTGGTAAGCCGTGTATGAAGATTGTTAAAGAATCTATGGTAAAGAAAGATCGGCAAGGAGATCTACAACTCAGATTGAACCACATTACCCTAACACAAGTTCCAAGGTGAAAATACAAGTTCCAAGGTGGGGTAAAACATTTTCAGATCGAAGAATACATTGAACCTGGACAAGATTGAAGATCTGATGGCTATGATTGATCATGGGAAATGTGATCAAGGAGATTAAGCCGTTAGAAGATTCTTTATAAATAGGAAACTATTGATAAACAATGTATGCGGGCAAGTGTATGCACAGGGATGCTACATAGTGATTACCGAGCACAAAAGCTTGAAGACCTGTTTTGATAACAGAGTATATAGCCCAGCAGATAGACAAGATTAGTTCTATGTCTAGATTGTATTGAGCAAATAAGAATCTGCTTTAGCATTTTTAGATGTGAAGTTGCAGACATGTTTTTATTACTGTTATTTTGAGAAGTAGCAGAAAATCTCTTAACCGAGTGGACTTAACAGTCTTATATGTAAATCCTCTAGCAAGGTGACATTCTTATTGAGTGTTTGAAATCCTTTGACAAGGTCACTTCTAAAAAAGTGAAGATCCTAACAGATCTGAGGGAAATCCCTTAACTGGGTCACATCTAGCAATGTGTTTGTAATCTTTAACAAGATTTGCTTTTAACCGAGAATACTCTAGAAGAGTATATTTCTTAGTGGGTCCGAAATCCCACAGTGGTTTTTCCCTATTTGGGTTTCCATGTTAAATCTGGTGTTATGAGGTTTATATTGTTCATATGCTTTTGAGCTTGCATGTATGACATTTTTTGGTTATATGACTGATATATATGTTACCGAGGTTGAATATGATGTTTTTATGGATGATTAAGTTTGTATGATTCACCCCCCCCTCTCATCTTGTTGGCTATTGGATCTATACTTATATTAAGTATTAGAACTATCAATTGGTATTAGAGCTTTGGACTCTGAAAGGAAAGTTTAAAGGCACTCGAGTTAAAGATCCAATGATGTATAAGAGGGATGCACCGAAGCTGAACAAGTCAAGTTTCTCTACATGGTAGAAAAGGATGAAGCTACATCTATCAGGAATTGGAGAATATGCTGTCTATTATCTAGAGAATGATTTCATCACACCGAGCACCTATCCATTGACTATGGAAGAGATAAAGGCAAAGCAAGATCATATTCAAGCAATGATTGAAATAACATCTGCATTGACCGATTCAGAGTTTAATGATCTAGAAGGCTGCAATGATGCAAAGGCAATGTGGACTAAGCTCATATCTGTATATGGAGGAGATGAACATGTTCAAAGAGCAAAAGTGGATAGTTTAAGAGGACAACTTGAATCTATGAGGATGAATGAAGGTGAGAACATAACCCACTACAGTACAAGACTAAACGAGATTGTAAATCAAATCAAAGGAGCAGGAGGAACTATTGAAGAAAAGGATGTGACAAGTAAGTTGTTAAGAACCCTTCTACCTGCCTATGCAATCCGAGTCTCTGCAATCAATGAATTGAGGTCTGTACCCAATATGCCAATTTCTTTAGATGCTACTATTGGTAAGCTACATGCATTTGAGTTAAGTAACTTTGATAACAATGGGTCATCAGTAAATAAAGTTGAATCTGCATTTAGTTCTTTTCATCTTAATGAATCTAATGATTACAATGAAAGAAATTATAAGTACTCTGAAGGAGATCACAGTGGAGCAAGTGAAAGATTTCGAAAGAACATGGAAGAAGTACAAAAACAGTATGAAGAAATCAGAAAGCAAGAAGAGTTTGAAGCACTATTGGCCAAAAGGTTACCGAGAGGCAAAGGTAAGTATAAAGGAAAACTACCTTTGAAATGTTTCAATTGTGATAAGATTGGACATATGGCTTCTAACTGTCCTGACAAAGAGTTTACTGAAAAGAGAGATTACTGAGATAACAGACAGAAAGATAACCATTACAGAGGACACGGAGACTTCAGAAGAAGAGATAGAAAGACATGCTTAATAGCTGATGAGGAATCTGATGATGATAAATTAGATGAGACTGATACAAAGGAAGTTGTTTATGTGGCTATCAAGGATGGGTCAGATGAAGAAAGGTATGAAGAAAAAGCCCTAATATCTCACATAAACACTAATGATTCTTGGATTATAGATAGTGGATGCTCACATCATATGATAGGAGATAAACACAAGTTTGTTATGTTAGAAGATTATGATGGAGGCTATGTTAGATTTGGTAATGATGCACCATGTCCGGTAAGAGGTAAAGGATCCATAACATTTCTTGATAATGCAAAATGCAATGATGTTTATTGGGTTGAAGGTTTGAAATACAATTTGTTGAGTGTAGCACAGCTAAAAAACACAAGTTACCGAATAGAATTTCATAAAGGAATTGTCAAAGTTCATGACAAGAATGGAAAGTTAGCTGCTACTGGGACACAAACAAAAGGTAATACATTTCACCTTGATTCAACTCACAATAAGTGTGTGTATGCAAAGATTGATGATACCTAGTTATGGCATAAAAGGTTTTGTCATGTTAATTTTGATAATTTGATCAAGATAAGTAAGAAGCACCGAGTAAGAGGCCTATCGAGTCTTGAAAAACCTGAGAATGCTATGTGCCGAGGATGCCAGATGGGTAAGATGACAAGATGAAGCTTTACAAGTAAGTCCTATACTTCTAAGGGAATTTTAGATCTTGTGCAAACTGATCTTTGTGGGCCTATGAAAGTTCAGAGTTATTATGGTGATAAATATTTCATATTATTTTTGGATGACTATTCAAGGATGATGTCAGTAATGTTTTTAAAAGAAAAATCAGAAGCTTTTCAAATGTTTAAATGGTACAAGGCTAGAGTTGAAAATGAAACAGGAAGACAACTGAAATGTCTTAGATCAGATAGAGGAGGAGAGTTTACTTCTGATGAGTTCAACCTATTTTGCAATGATCATGGTATAAAAACACAAGTCTCTACACTGAGAACTCCACAGCAGAATGGAATAGCTAAAAGAAGAAACAGATCTATTGTGGATTGTGCTAGAACACTGATGATTGAGAAGAAGGTGCCACAAACATTTTGGAGAGAAGCAATAAGCATAGCTGTTTACACCTTGAACCGAGTTCAATTGAAGAAAGGTACTTTGAAGACACCTTATGAAATCTGGTATGGCAAGAAACCTAATGTAAGTTATTTTAAAATCTTTGGAAGTAAATGCTATGTTCATAAAGATGATAGAAATGGCAAGTTTGTTCAAAAAAGTGAAGAAGGAACATTTCTAGGTTATTCTTCTAGAAGCAAAGCATTTAAATGTCTGATCAAATCATCTAACAAAATAGTAGAAAGTGCAAATGTGAAAATTGATGAATTTGCAGAAAGAAATGATGAAGGAAATTCCAAAGAACTAGAAGACAATGATGGATTTGTCTATGTGCAATCGAGAAGTCCTACCGAGAAAACTGTTGAAGAAAATGAAGAAAATATCCAATTATCGAGTGATGAAGACGATCATACAGAGCCTACCGAGCCTGTATTAGCCAAGTATGTTAGAAGACATCATGCACCAAGTCAGATTATAGGAGATAAGGATGATCCAGTGATGACAAGGAACAAACTAAGATAGAACACATGTTTGATATCTGAATTTGAACCAAGAATAGTGAAAGAGACATTTAACAGTGAAGATTGGGTAAATGCTATGACTGAAGAGATTGATCAAATCAAGAAGAATGACACATGGACACTGGTCCCAAGGCCGAAGGACAAAAATGTAATCGGTACAAAGTGGATCTTTAGAAATAAGCTAAATGAAAAAAGGGGAGGTCATTCGGAATAAAGCAAGATTAGTTTGCAAAGGTTATGCCCAAGAAGAAGGAATTGATTATGGTGAGACTTTTGAACCTGTTGCTAGACTTGAAGGAGTAAGAACATTGTTGGCATATGCTGCTTTCAAGAACTTCAAGGTATATCAAATTGATGTCAAATCTGCATTTTTGAATGGTATATTAGAAGAAGAAGGTTTCATTGAACAACCTGAAGGATTTGTTGAAGACAATAATAAAGATCGGGTATGTAAATTGAACAAAGCTTTATATAGATTGAAACAAGCACCTAGAGCATGGTATGAGAGATTGCACTCTTATTTGATTAAGATTGGTTTTATAAGGACAAGTGAGAACAACAACATGTACATGAAGAATGATGAAAATGGAATACGGATCTCAGCCATATTTGTTAATGATATTATATTTTGTGGAAATGACTCTTTATGCAAGAACTTTGGAAATGAAATGAGCAAAGAATTTGAGATGTCATTAATTGGTGAGATAAAGTATTTTATAGGTTTACAGATACTGCAAATGAAAAATGAGATTTTCATTACTCAATCCAAGTACATAAAGGAAATCTTGAAGAAATTGGGAATGGAGGATTCAAAACCAGTAAGTTCTCCTATGACTACCAACTGTAAACTATCAAAGAATGATGAATCTGCATCTATTGATGAGACACTTTACCGATCTATGATTGGAAAATTGCAATATGTTGTTCACAGCAGGCTAGATATAGCACATGCAGTAGGTATTGTTGCAAGATTTTCTGCAGATTCTAAGGAAACACACATGACGGCAATCAAAAGAATTTTTAGATACTTGAAAGGCACTGAAGATTATGGCTTAGTATATCAGAAAGGAAATGATTTTGATTTAAAAGTTTATACTGATGCTGATTGGGCAGGCAACATTGATGATAGGAAAAGCACAAGTGGAGGAGCTTTCTTTTTAGGAGAAAGACTACTGAGTTGGCTTAGCAAGAAATAAGGATGTCTTTCTCAGTCAACAGCTGAAGCTGAATATGTTGTCGCAGCACTGAATTGCACCAATATTGCATGGATCAAACAACTGTTGGAAGGTATAAATGAGAAAGTTACCGAGCCAGTAACTATATTCTGTGACAATACTAGTGCCATTAATATTTCAAAGAATCCTGTTATGCACTCTAAGACAAAGCACATCTCTATCAAATATCATTATCTTAGAGAAGAAGCTCAAGAGAAGAAAGTGGTGTTAGAATATGTTAGCACAAAGGAGAAAATAGCAGATATCTTTACCAAGCCACTACCAAAGGACACTTTTGAATATCTTAGAAGTAAGTTAGGGGTCCTACCCCTATCTTCTACTCACTGACCGAGTTCGGTGAAAGCATCAATCCGATGACTCTATTGAATATCTTTTGGGGAGTTGATGTTGGAGTTATACAATTTAGAATGTTTTCTAAAAGTGTACTGGAATTATTAATACAAAGAATGTTATAGGAAATAGGAATTGAAGACAAATGCTCTGACTGAGACTCAGTTGATATACAACAGCAGGAAATAACTTCTTACAGAAAGAAATTATGTTTTAGTTCTTTACTTTTTGGCATTGTTGTCAAAGGGGGAGAAGACCTGAGAAGACTAATATATGGGAGAAGACTGAGAGAAGACTACAGATTGAAATAAAGATTGAGAAAACAAGAGAAGTCTAATGTATGGGGGAGAGCGTTTCAAGCATTTCAAAATCACAGCAATCCGAATCTTTTAAAGGTCAAATCAATTGGTTTTGCCATCAATGCCAAAGAGGGAGATTGTTGGCAATATTACATTATAACAGACAATGAAAGATTGTTGACATTTCAATAAGGATATTGAGAAGGTTGTTGATGATTATGGATATAACTGATTAAAGATGTTTTACTATCTTGATATTATTATTTTGTCATTGATGTCAAGAAATTGGTTTTCTAATTCAGTATGATGTTGCCATATCTTGAGAAGTATGATATGAAGATTATAAAGAAGTTGGTAAAAGACACAGGAAAGAATATGATGAATAAGGGGATAAGTTATTCAATGGGCAACTACTACCGAGTCAGACAATGATGAGATCATGATGTTTTAGATTGTTTTAACATCATACATATGTTGTAGAATGTTAAGGTTAATACTACACTATGTTACCGAGCAAAGAACCTAGTCGGTAAACCCTAAGGTTATCGCTATCGGTTAATGAAGGCAGAATGTCTACCGAGTGAAGTTTAGTATTTACCGAGTTACAACTGAGCTATAACAGAATGCATTAAATGTTTACATGTGATATTTAATGAAGGAAGCTGATGAGCTGGAGTGAATTAAATGATTGGTAAGTCGTGTATGAAGATTGTTAAAGAATCTATGGTAAAGAAAGATCGGCAAGGAGATCTACAGCTCAGATTGAACCACATTACCCTAACACAAGTTCCAAGGTGAAAATGCAAGTTCCAAGGTGGGGTAAAATGTTTTCAGATCGAAGAATACATTGAACCTAGACAAGATTGAAGATATGATGGCTATGATTGATCATGGGAAATGTGATCAATGAGATTAAGCAGTTAGAAGATTGTTTATAAATAGGAAACTATTCATAAACAATGTATGTAGGCAAGTGTATGCACAAGGATACTACATAGTGATTACCGAGCATAGAAGCTTGAAGACCTGTTTTGATAACAGAGTATATAGCCTAGTAGATAGACAAGATTAGTTCTATGTCTAGATTGTATTGAACAAATAGGAATCTGCTTTAGCATTTTTAGATGTGAAGTTGCAGACATATCTTTATTACTGTTATTTTGAGAAGTAGTAGAAAATCTCTTAACCGAGTGGACTTAACAATCTTATATGTAAATCCTCTAGCAAGGTGACATTCTTATTGAGTGTTTGAAATCCTTTGACAAGGTCACTTCTAAAAAAGTGAAGATCCTAACAGATCTGAGGGAAATCCCTTAACTGGGTCACATCTAGCAATGTGTTTGTAATCTTTAACAAGATTTGCTTTTAACCGAGAATACTCTAGAAGAGTATATTTCTTAGTGGGTCTGAAATCCCAGAATGGTTTTTCCCTATTTGGGTTTCCATGTTAAATCTGGTGTTATGAGGTTTATATTGTTCATATGCTTTTGAGTTTGCATGTATGACATTTTTTGGTTATATGACTGATATATATGTTACCGAGGTTGAATCTGATGTTTTTATGGATGATTAAGTTTTTATGATTCACCCCCCCCTCTCATCTTATTGGCTATTGGATCTGTACTTATATTAAGTATCAGAACTATCAATTCTAACTGGCATGAGATTGGATAGGCTTGGCATCCCTGTTGTTTTTCCATGTGTTATGTGTGGAGGGTCTCTTGAATCAGTCGATCATCTCTTCCTTCATTGTCCCTTTGCTTCTCATTGTTGGTATTGGCTATCTAATAAGTTAAATTGGAGTTCTGCTCTAGGTAGTGACCTTAGGTCTCACTTCATGAGTTGGCCCATGTTATATCCATCCTCATTCTATGCTTGTCTTTGGATAATTGCTCCTTTTGTTTTGATTTGGAAAATTTGGCTTGAGAGGAATAACAGGATTTTTAGGAAACACTCTTCCACTTTGCAAGATGTGCTCTTCTATATTGAAAAATCAATTTTTGAGACTGTCTTGGCCTTCATTTACAAGGGTATTAGTCTGCATAATACTTACACACCATGGGATAATTGGATTACCAGGCATTGGCCAGCTTTACAATCGCTCCCTTTGATTGGGGCAATTTCTAGAACAAGGCCTTCATTAAATAGGAAAGACGTGGTCTGGTTGCCTCCTCTGGCTTCTAAGATTAAATTGAACTTTGATGGAGCATCCCGTGGTGATGAGGAGGTAGAATAGAAGTTAGTCTTCTTCTGAGGTTGGTGGGCTTTGTTCTCAATGTGCAATCAATCAATAGGCACAAATGGGATTCTTCTAAACCTTTCTCCTATCTCCTCCTCTCTATTCAACACTGTTTGCACCCTATTGTATTGGACATCACTCCTCCTAACCTTCCATGCTAAGGCATTCAAGTCTAAAATGAGGTCCTCTTGTGTGTCACCAAAAATGAACAAGTTTGGTTGTCCAACTGGCTGAATCTCCTCTCTTCCAGGAATGGGCAACTGTTGGAGAACCATGGTTTACCTAACCTTGTTTGCACCTTTAAGGATTTTAATCATATTAATGTGTTGACTGAGCATCTAAACAGGTCTGCAAAGTATGATTACTATCCTTTACCCTTCAATAGTGAAAATATCCAAATTGGATGCAAAGAACGTTGGTTTACTCAAGGCAACTTCTAGGTTCAAGTGGTCATTTTGATCAAATGACTTAATGCAATGCTATGGAGCTTGTAGTAGGGTGTCTTAGGTCTTAACTGATCAGTTTTGATGATTTGAAACAATCATTTACTTCTCCTTCCTTACCGATTTCATGAAATTGTCAAATTTGCTCCAAAAAGGCTACTAGAATTAGCCCTAGTTTTTAGTGAAATTTGTTCACCCTGCTCAATCTGCTAAACTTCATGGAAAACCCTTGGAGATGTGGTCATTTGATGATGAAAGCTCAAGGATTTTTTCTATGGCAAGTACTGTACGGACTGTTTTAGGACTGCCCCACAAAATAGGCACTTTTCAAGGGTTTTTGAAGGTTTTAGTGAGGGTTTGCAATTTAAAAGTCTTCTCCATGTTACTAGACCCAATTAAACATTTTAAACCTTGCTTTGACATATACCAAGCACTCCCAAAGATTCAAACCTTATCTTAGAACACTGACATTATGTCAAATAAATGCCATACTGCTGCCCTTACACAGAAAAAATAGTCTAGAGGACTGGGACAGCAATGATTTTAATGTTTTTGCATACATTTCAACATTTGTACACCAAATACAATGTAATACTGTCAAATATAGATGCAATAAAGACTTGATAGAAGTTGGAGCAACCTGCAAACAGGTAGGAAAGGAGTTTTTTATGACTGTTGGTCATACACCGCCATCACTGCACTTTTAACAGTCTTAAAACTGTTTCCACTTTCTTTCTTTGTTTTAATTTATTTCTTCAATCTGTCGCTGGCCTGCAAAGGGGTGTTAATGGAAAGGCAAAAAAAATACATATAGCCTCTTAAAGATCTTAAAAGTTGAACACTCAAGGGATGCCACAAAACATGACAGCCTTATAAGACTGTGACAAAGAAATACACTTTTTCTAGGATCCTTATTTAGGTCCTTTACAATCAAATGGTGTATCTTATCTTCTCCACATTGAAACCACTTGCAAATACATTTTCATGATGCAAGAAAGAGGAATACATCATTCCATACTATCCATTTAGAGAGGTTGGCAATGAGGATCTAACAATGAAACAGTGACTCACTGTTTTGCAGTCCGTTTTACACCTTTGCCTCTTGCTTCCAACCAAGTCATGAGAGAGACAAGGATGGTAAAGCACAATGTTGTCTCTTGCCAACTTGTTTCTTCTTTAACATTTCAAGGTACAGTGCTATGAACAACAAAGTACCATTTAAACAAATTTGAGAATACCCAAGCCAAGTTGCTCACTTCACACACTTGCCATGGGCTTACAAACACTTGTACATTGCTAGAAAAGGAAAATGGATGTATGGTACAGTATGTACAGATCCAACAAATTCCCTCAAAGCCATGGATGAAGAGACTTTGAAGAAATTAGTTGGACCATGAATGATCTTCCATTGGAACCACAAAACAATGCCTTTCTCAAGAGCACTTCAAACAAAACTTGTTCCAAACCCCAAGAAAAGATCAGAGATCACTACTAAAACATCAAGAGAGATCACATCAATGAAAAATAGGAGTAGTACGGACTCATGGAGCCATGGTACGGACTGTACTCTCAAAAGTGCAGAAAATTAGTTAAAAACTCACAAAAATGAGAGCAAAATAAGTATTTCTCTTAATTTTCCAAAATGAACAACCCATACAATGATTGGAACATGGTTTATATACATGTGCAAACTTGTTGAAGCCCTTGTATGGATAGGTACAGGCTGGAACTAACCAAAACCACCAAAAACCACTTTTTTGACAACTTTTGACAACTTTTGACAACTTTTGACAACTTTTTGACAACTTTTGTTGCTCAAAAATTGCATTTTGACTTCCGGTGACTTGGCACTCAAACCAATGAATCAAAATCATTTAGAAACACTAAATAAACATGCTCCAATGCCTTTCAAGGCTTTACAACATCAAAAAATTCAAAAATGCTCATTTGGACCCGAAATTGACAATTTTTGGCCCACTGAGCAAAAACCAAAAATCTTGGAAACTCTTAAACAAAATGAGTTCCAAACCTCATTACACCACAAAAAAAACCTATTAAACCTACTAGAATCATAAAATAAACACACATGCTTAATTTGCAACAAAATGCTATACCTGCTGTGATTTGAGCATTCAGGTGCTCAGGTGCTCCTGCACCACGTGGTAACCCTGGGAAATCTTCCATTGGTATTGTGGTTTCTGGTAATAAGGCTTGTATTATTAAAGCACAATGTCAGTGTATTGCTAGCGGGACCAATAATGTGGCCGAGCTGCATGCCCTTTCTACTAGGCTTGATTTTCTCCTTTCATTGCATCTGTTGGATGTTGTTATAGAAGGTGACTCTCAGGTTGTTTTCTATACGGTCACTAATCGCTCTTCACATTCTTGGCATCTCAAATATTGGTTGGATAAGATACTTTCTCAACTTGAGTTTTTTAATTCCTTCTCTATAGTCCATTGTTACAGGGAAGCCAACAAGGTGGTAGACTTTTTGGCCAATAAAGCATTAGATGAAGATATCCACTCTTTGGTTGATGTGGATTCTAGTATTTTACCACCTCACCCAAATTAATTGATCCTAACTTATTAGCAGAGTCACGACTTCGTACCTTGTTGGTGATTATATTAAGGTATGCAGGTTAATGTGGTATTCATGGCCTTTTTGGTCTTCATATCTCCTCACTAAGTCTACATTGTTGTTTGTAATTCCAGCCAGGGTATGGTTTGGGGTATTTTGTTTTAATAGGTTGGGGTTTGTGGTGCGGGAGTGCCTTGTAACCTTTCTTTACACAGTTCAAAAATTTAAAAATAAAAACCTTTCTTTACATAGTATCATGTGGCTACTACCTGGGTTTTTGTTTGTTCGAAGTATGATTTCCTGTACAGCTTGCACGAGGTTTTATTTGTGATGATCTTTGATGCTTGTACTACTGTCCGAGTGGCTCGCTTGTAGTTTGAATGATTGTTTTCATTTCTTCTTTTGCGGTGGTAGACTTAGAATTACTTCTTTTGCATTTGGGGGATCTCATTCGTGTGACAATCTTGTATTATTTATGGCCATGTTTATTGTGAAGTAGTTCTCATCATTTTTCCTTAAGGTGGTGGCTTGTGGTTGTTTCTTTGCATGTTTGTCATGGGATTGCTTGTGCTGATATTATCTGTTGCGTCCTTTGGTGGTCGAGCTTGTTCTTTCATAATGGCATTTGTTGTCTTTATAATCCCATATTCTCTATGTTTTTGCATTATCTCTTTTATGGTGTTTGCGGGCTATATAATATTAATGCCTATTAAGTAGCATGACTTCCAATACTCTCATGATTTTGATGATGAAAAGCGTGGCCGTTTGTTTCAAATTTATTCTCTGGATTTCTCTCTGGCTTTTCGCAAGGTTTTGGGCAAATGATAGCTGGTGGAAAATGCAGGTTGCATCTCATTTTTTCACTATCTGTATGGACTTGCTCCTGGATTCTTCTATGGTCAGGGCACTTTTTGATGCCTACTTTCATCCCTATTTCTATACTGCTGCTGATTTGGATAGTGCATTGTCTCTCTATCATTTTGAATTTGGCAATTTTGATTATGGTGGTTTCCTACCTCATTCTCAATTACTATCTTTTGGCTGGCACAGGGAACATCTTTCAATTATAAGTAATGGCTTGATTTCTAACCTTTATGATGATACTTTGTTTGCCTTGGTATCTTTGTTAGATCATCTCTCGCCAGATTGTTTGGCGGCAGCTGTCAATGTATTTTCAGGTATTCACTTTCTCCTGGACTCGATGAGAGCAGTAATGTCTTCGCCAACTTCAGTTTTGCCTCTTTAGATGGCACCTCCTGCAACTCTCAATGATTAAGTTATCCCCCCTTCTTCTCCTCCATTGGAAAGTACTAGCTCATGGTTTCTGCATTCTTAATGTAATTTTCTCGGTCAAAGAAAATTTTGTACTCATTATAGGGGGCTGGGTTTTTTTGTTGCCCATTATGGCAATTGTGTAATCTTGGGTGGGCCTCTTATCTGGTTTTTATGTATGAGAAAGACCAGAGGTTTTCTTTACCTGGTTCTTTCCTACCGGTGCTCTTTGAATCAGGTTGTAAAAAAATTTATAAAAATTAATAAAATTTAGTGGTTCGCCACTTTTATCAAAAAAAAAAACATTAGCTTCTTTTCATACAAATGAGCACGAAATGAGTTCTTACAAGGGTTCTCTATTCAAACAAAAGCATCTCTGCTATTTCTTGATGTCTAATGCAATTCACATATAACTGAAACTATTCCTAACAAAATTCCTTGTTTCATGTATTTATCCTCTCTTGCACAACTCTACTTGTTGAATCCATTCGCCTAACCATTATGATTTTCAAGACCTTTCCTTATTTACATTTACACAATTATTACAAGTTACCTCCTTTAAAAATCCTCTAACCATTTCTTACATAGCATTCTCCTTGCTGACTTTTGGTGTTGCAAATTCTACAATAGCCTATCCACTTTCTTCAAATTCTCTATAATGTTTTTCTTTGTGCTCACTTACATTCTTGTGCACATTTCCTCCATTTTCTACAATATAAAATTGCATCTTCCTGTCTTCTTTTTTCCCATTCATGTGGCCTAATGCTTGAGTTGGAGTAGTACTTGGATGGGTGACCTCTTGGGAAGGCTCAATGCTTCACCTATATGAGCATCGCCTAGATGCAATGAGTGCTAAGTGGACCATTCATTCTCATAAGAGATGGGTTCTTGTGAACCACTACTCATGAAACATGGGTCAATGAGTCTAACTCAAATACTACACAGTTGAATCCAAATAGCAATATCATAATTTGACTTGTTGTGGAAAATATCTCCTAGTTATCAATTGATGAGCTAAAGGGGCTCTATAATGAATGGTTAATAAGGTACAACACTTGCTGAAGGTTTTGCAAATGGGGTTGCCAGGAAAGTGGGTTTAACTTTGGAGGAAACTTTGTGGTTAAGAATGTGTGAGTTAGAGTAGTAGTGGGATGGGTGACCTCTCGGGAAGGCCCAATCACCTCCATGAGCATCAACTATTCATCCTCATAAGAGATGGATTCTTGTGAACCACTACTCATGAAACATGGGTCAATGGGTTTGACTAAAAACTACATAGTTGAATCCTGATAGCAATATCATAATTTGACTTGTTGTGGAAAATATCTCCTACTTATCAATTGATGAGCTAAAGGTGCTCTATAATGAATGGTTCATAAGGCACAACACTTGCTGAAGTTTTTGCAAATGGGATTGCAAGCTAAGTGGGTTTAACTTTGGAGGAAACTTATTAGTTAAGCATGCTTGAGTTGGAGTAGTATCGAGATGGGTGACCTCCTGGGAAGGTCCAATGCTTCACTTCTGTGAGCATCACCTAGATGCAATGAGTGCTAAGTGGACCATTCAATCTCATGAAGGATGGGTTCTTGTGAACCACTACTCATGAAACATGGGTAAATGAGTTTGACTTGAAACTACACAATTGAATCTTGATAGCAATATCATAATTTTTATTTCCTCTTTTTTTTTTTCTATAAAAGAGGAATGAAATATTATATAGGGACACTCTTTTTATATCTATTTTTTTACTAGTTAGATGAAGAACTCTAGAAAAGAAGGTTCAATTTTGGTGTAGTCAATCTTGGTGAAATTAATAAAGATTATATCTTCTTCAAGAGCTTATTTTCCTTGTAATGGTAGAGTGCACTTATTTGTTATTATGCTTTGGAATTTGATAACATCAAATTGAAAATCTATTATTGAGCTGCTAAAATTTATATTAGATTTGCATATGTCCAATGCAATAATCTAATGAATACACTTTTATTTCTCTAGAATACTTGGATGATTGCACTTGCCTTATTGTTGATAGAGCAATTATTGATCATAATATTGTGAGTTTAAATTTAATTTGCCATATTTTTTTTCATAAAGGCTAAAATTAATTTAGTTTATATCTTAACAACTTAATCTCTTTTTGAATTTTATTTTTACAATCTCTTAGATTGTATAGAATAGACACTGAAAACAATAAAATTAGAAAAACTAAAAACTAAATATAAAAACCTAAAAAAAAAAGAACTATTCAAAGAAGAAACTTTTCCTTTTTTTTTCTGAATCATTAAAGTCTCTTTGAAAAAATAGACCACAATTAAACATTGAGCTTTCCAACATAGTTGTGACCCAAATTTAGAGGCATTGGATATAATAAGCCTTATATCTATTATATTTTGTGAGAGGTAGAGTAGTTTTATTTTACCCTTGTTGAGTTTTGTTGATTTGGCAATAAACACTAGTGTTATTACTCTATTATGCACCCTAGCTAGGTGTTCTACTTAGCTATCTAGTGAAACATGGGATGATCTCACAGAGTTTGGACTCTGATAGTTAGAGATCAATCTCTAGAGAAGGTTGCTTCCTTAGATACATCACTTAACCTAACTTAAACTACTACTACTTGTAGGAAAAGGATAGAGAATGAAGTGAAATGAAATCTAAGTCCTAGTGAGGATGATGCACAAATTTTCTTAAGATCTTTTCTACTATGTTATGGCATCAACTTAGTTTTACACAACTCAAATGTCTTCATACACTGATGCATTAGTGTTTTACAAGGAGCTTTGAGTTTTCAATATTTTTGAAGGAAAATAGATGTTTCCACAACTAAATCACTATTCGACAACCATCACACAACTTACAACCTGCAAGAATGTCTGTTTCTTTTGTCTAAAGGTGTTGGAATGAGACAAATATTAGAAGAAATAAATAGAACTCACATAAACATTTATCAATCAATGTATTGCACACAATAAGATAGGGATAGGGGGAGACAAAATACTAAAATTGTATTGTTGCAAAAAGTGTAATTAAAGTAATACATAATCTAAAGTGATTAATGTTGCTTCAAAATGATGAAAGTGCATTGATTTTCAATCACCAAGTGCCTGACTTTTTGATGGTTTTTTCAATTATAGTACAATATTCTTTGCAAGAAAGAATTTTTTTTTTAGTTATAATACCCCACAAGAAAAAATGTAAGAATTAACTCCCAAGAAATGACTATAGGAGTCCCCTTATGATGTCCTCAACAACTTCCTATTGTTATGAGAGATGAAATATATGTTATATAGCTTGTTGGGTCAAAACTCTTCTTGGGAATGGAAAATTGTTTCCTACTTAATCTCCTTCAAAAGCTTCATCCTTGCATGAGAAGGCAACTAGTTGATCTCTTCAACTACCAAAACTAGAGATTCTCCAGGACTCAAAATATGAAGTTGCCTCTTGATGTGTTAAAGGTGAAATGCATATTACTGCAATTATCTTTGTTGATAATAAATCCTTTAACTGCTCATTGTATGGATATAAGAGATGTTCCTTATATCTTTGAATTAACTTGGACAACTTTCACTCCCTCCATTACAATCCCAAACTATAGATGGGTGACACTTATTCCAATCTTATCCTACATTGACACTTGAAAATTATTCACACCTTGCTAACTTGATAAACTCCCATGACTCTATTTTATGATGCTAGTACATGTCTATTAATCTCTTAGACCTATATACTTCACAAGCCTTACCACCACCAATTTTATGACAAACTTCTTAGTCTTTCTATTATCATGATTGATCATCCTTTTACTATCATATATAGGCTATCATAGTCATAATCCATCTTTTAGGCTTCCTTTTGACTACAATCCTCATAGGGTATCATTCACCATCATATCGTCTCAATTCACCATGCAAACTCCTCAAAGCTTCCTCATAACTCACTATTATGTATGTGATGTGTTACTTTTTGCTCTAGAGGTGTCTCTTTCTTGTAGGTAGCTTCTTTATGTTATATTAGAATCTTTAATCTATTAAAAACTATTGCTTCCATATAATTATTATCATTTTTTCATTATGACAGCTTCTTGTTTCATCGTACAATTACAAATTCTAAAACACCAATGACATATTAAAAACCACCCTATTTTCAAACATTTATCATTTCTTTCTTTTTAACTTATGATCATCGTTCTGAAAACTCTAGATGGCTGCTTCTTTCAATTAGACACCAACCATATGAAATTGCATATCATACCAGATAATCACACCAGCAAATGTACGCATATTTAATCAGCAAAATAATGACTAATGGATCAACCTTAGTTTATAGTTAAAGATTCTGGTAATGCCATATGTATATACAACTTCAAACTTCAAAATGCATGAAAGATTCTGAAACCTATGGTCATATTATAGAGCCCAACATATATTTCCACGATAGGTGGTTGCATCTTCTTCAATAAATATAATAACAATCTTTGTAATTTGCATTCCCAAGGCTTTCTGAGTTACACACAGCTGTTATGCACAGTTCATGATCTGGGACAACTGCCAAAGTTAGCTAAAACCAAATATCTACGTGTCTGAGTAGAACCCTAAACCTACGCAAGACTCCAACACTACAGATTTTTTCAAAGATTAAATTTTATTTGATGGTTTAAAATTTTAAAAGTGTGACATAAACCATCATACCACTCTTACAAAACTATTTAAGTATGAAGACTACAATAAATTAACTACTAGTATTCTAGGATCGTCCTAGATCCCTCACTAGATAAGTGTTGTATTCTAGCTCTCCCACCATACATTCTACACATTTGAAAGAATATCTGTAACGTAGGAAGAGATTCCTTAGCATAACAATGACATCGAAGTGACTACAGTATTCTTAGGCTTTGGTATTACTACCAATGAAAGTATTTTCAAATCTTTCACCTTTTTTATACTTCTAATTGTATTATTGTTCACACATGAGAGATGTCTAATATATCTTCACTTAAAATATTCTCATAATTTAGTAACATGAAGCATTACAAGTGAGCTTCATATGAGGTTAAGTGAGAACTTGGCACTTGGCATTCCATGTTTCTTACTTGATAATTAAGGACATACCTCATAAATATCATATAATGATCATTTGCTAGTAATATGTACCCCAATATCATTAGATGGATCTAAATATCTTAAAATATTCTCAAATTTAAGCAAAACAACTAATAAACATTGGAATACTAGAAACATGAAAAATATTACCTCACATAATCAAATTTCATCTAAAAACTTCAATTTTTTGTCTTCTACATTGTCAAACAAACAAAAGGTGGTGGAAAGGTGATGCAATATGCAAAATGTGTGTGTGTGAGATGTCAACACCATGAAAAAGTGTTTATTTGTTAGATAATGCACAAGAAGAAAACAACATTAGAGAATGTGGACTTGAATCACAGGTCAAATGCCCTTTTTAATCATTCTTAGTCCAGGTTAATTGGCGAGTGTCAAATTTGGCAGTAGCCAAAAACCCTTCATTGAGATTTTTCAACCCTTAACAGATTGGGAGAGAAGAGAGAGAAATAAGAGAAAAGGAGAAATAGAGAAGATGAGTGAATAGTGAGAGAGAAACACTAAGACAAAGACCCTCACTCATAAACCCTTTACCCTAAAGCCTATACTAATATCCTCAACTATACACTAAATACCCTAAACTCTACACCTCAACTCTAGATACCTTATACCATCAACCCTAAACCCTACACCCTCATATTATACCATTAGGGAGATGGGTGAAATATATAGTAGGGGATGGAGAGGTGGGTAATGAGACATGCAAGGAGATGTAGAGAGGGCTTGGGAGGGAGAGACCTAGATAGCGAGAGACAATGAGGTTGGGAGGGAGAGGTGATGACCTAGACAATGGAGACTAAGAATAAGAGATGTGGAGAGGGCTTGGGAGGGAGAGATAAAGAGGGTGGGAAGGAGAGGTGATTACCTACACAATGAAGAGAGAGAATAAGAGGGAGGTTATAGAGAGGGAGAGAGGAAGGGAGGAAGAGACCTAGAAAGGGGAGGGAGGGAGAAGATAACAAAGAGAGAGAGAGGGAGAGAAGAAGGGATGTAGGGAGAGGTAGACATAGAGGGAGTGAGAGACCTAGAGAGAAAGAGAATGTAGACAATGAGAGAGAGAGAGAGAGAGAGAGAGAGAGAGAGAGAGAGAGAGAGAATTTCACTAAGAAAGAAAGAGGGTAAGGAGGGAGGTAGATAGGAAAAGAGGGAGGAAGGGAGAAACCTAGAGAGGTGGAGAGAGAAAGGGTGGGAGGGAGAGGTAGTCATGGAGAGAATGAAAAGAGAGGAGACATAGAAGAAGAGTGAGGGAGGGAGGGAGGTAGATATAGAGTTGTAGTTAAGGAGGGAGAGAGAAGAGGAGAGAGAGAAGAATAAAGAGGAGAGGGCCAAGGAGGGAGGGAGAGGTGGACATAGATTGATTAAAGGATTTAGAGAGGGGAGAGGTAAAGAGGTGAGATAGAGATAGAAGTTCACAAAGAGAGAAATAAGGGTAATGGGGGAGGGAAAGAACTAGGGAGTGGAGAGATACATAGAGTTGAGAGATTTAAAGTCTATGGATACAAAGGGGAGAGATATAGGGGAGAGATAGAGGTGAGAGAGATAGAGGGGGAGAGAGAGGTGGGTAATGAGGTAGGGAGGGAGAGGTAGAGAGGTAAAAAGGGAGGGAGGGAGATACCTAGAGAGGCAAAGAGAGATGGTGGGAGGGAGAGGTATTCATGGAGAGAATGGAGAGATAAGAGAGAGAAAAAATAAGAGAGGAAGATAAAAGAAGAGTTTGGGAGGGAGGTAGAGATAGAGATGTGGGTAAGGAGGGAAAGAGAAGAGGATAGAGAAAGAGATAAGAATGAAGAGGAGAGGGCTAAGGAGGGAGGGAGAGGTGGAAAAAGAGGTATTGAAGGATATAAAGAGGGGAGAGGTAAAGAGGTGAGGGAGAAAGAGATAATTTCATAAAGAGAGAAAGAGGGGTAAGGAGGGAGAGAAAGAATTGGAGAGTGGAGAGATATCTAGAGGTGATATATCTATAGCCTAATGATAGAGAAGTGAGAGATAACTAGAGGGAGAGATAGAGGTGAGAGAGATGGAGGGGGGGGGAGAGAGGTGGGTGATGATAAAGGGAGGGAGAGGTAGAGAGGTAAAGAGGGAGGGAGGGAGAGACATAGAGAGGCTAAAAGAGAGAGAGGGTGGGACAGAGAGGTAATCATGGAGAGGATGGAGAGAGAGGATAGAGAAACAATAAGAGAGGGATAGAGATGTGGGTAAGGAGGGAGAGAGAAGAGGAGTTAAAGAAGAATGAAGATAGGGAAAAGGATAGAGGGAGAGGTAGAGAGGGAGTGTTTGAGAGATCTAGAAAGGGAATAGGTAATAACAAGAGGGAGAGAGAGAAATTCATAAAGAGATAAAGGGGATAAGGAGAAAGGGAAAGAACTGGAGAGTAGAGAGATATATAGAGGTGAGAGATCTAGAACCTGGGGATATAGAGGTGAGAGATGGGTAGGGGGAGAGATGGAGGTGAGAGATATGGAGAGGGAGAGAGATGTAGGTAATGAGATAGGGAGGGAGAGGTAGTCATGGAGACAATGGAGAGAGGGGAGAGAAACAATGAGGAAGATAGAAGAAGAGAGAGAGATGAAAGGAGAGAGATGGGGGTAAGGAGGAAAGGCAAGGTAGAGAGGGATAGAGGGTGGGAGAAATATATAGAGGGGAGATAGGGGAGAGATATGATAGAGGAAGACAAAAAAAGAAGTAATATTAGAGAGGAAGGAGGAAGTGAGGGAGTGAAAGGTAAAAGCTCAATTTTCCATCATCAATCATAAACCCTACACTAGAGAGGTAGTGAGGGATTGAAAGGGATACGTATGGAGGGGGAAGGGAGAGAGAGATGGAGAGGTAGGGAGAGAAATAGAGGGGAGATAAAGGTAGACATGGAAGGAGGGACAAAAGAACAAAGAGAGAGGAGTAAGAAGGGATGGAGGGAGAGGTAGACATGAAGGGAGTGAGGGACCTAGAGAAGGAGGGGAGAGAGAAGTTAGGGTGAGAGAAGAGGATATATTACATAAAGGGAGATGGGTAAGATGGGGTGAAGAGAAAGATTGAGAGGAAGGGATAGAACTAGAGAGAGGTGTTTACTTGGTGAAAAAAGGGAGACGAGCAAGGCTAAGACCAAAACATATTTTCAAATAAACATTAGAATACAAAACCACAAAAGGAGAAGATATTCTTGAATTACTCTTGTCAAAGAGAGTCAAGAAATACCTTAGGGTTTCTATTCCTTTGCTACTCTAAAATTTTATTTGATTGATTTGAAATGTAAAATAACTAGGGTTTGAGCATGAACAAATGAACACTTGAATTACTAAAATTGTTAGATATAGAAACTTCACAATAGATACAGAAATGGACTAAGAATTCAGAGGTGCACATGTTCCTAAAAGTTGAACTAAAATCTAATTGATAATGTCCCCCATAATGCCCTTGTCATTTTGATGAAGTTATGGACATAGATCTGGATTTGGATTCCTAAGACACTGCACTGGGACTTCGGCAAGTTTAAAATTGAATTGGGAGGACAAGGCTACCCAAAATGCTCTTGTCCAATTATTTTAAGTTGAACTTTGGAGTGGTTACCTATTTTTTTATTTTGAATACTTTCTGGTATTTTTCATCTTCATTGGAAACCAGAAGCTGAACCTGCAAGTCAGATATAAGGTAGGGTTGTGGCTATATAGGGGTTGACCTTAGTTAATTGGACCCTAATTTGGTGATTTCTACCTCCACATATAGTAAATATTGGATGTGGACTAATGTGTGTTCTCTTGAAGCTTAACTATATTTAAAATTGCTATTCATGAGATAAAGTGCATAAATGTAAACTATAGTCCTACCCAAATGTGTTAGAGAAATCCCCTAAAATGATATGATGGAATGCAAATTGTAAACTAAATCAAGAATGCATGAGTCACATAGCTTGAAATGATAAAACACAGATATGAATCTTAATTGTAGAAATATGAGATCAAACATGAAATCGTACCCAACCCCTTAGGGAGAGGTACAAGTCAATCATTAGGCAGTGATTCCCTAGCATCCTCCAACATCTCCTAAAGCTTCCATCATGGTAAATGAACTTGGATGAAGACTTGATATTTGTGGATTTGTCCTTGAGTTTACTAATTTTTAACTTCACATAAGGCAAAGTTTTCACATCATAAGGATATCATAAAATTGCACCTTCAATTGATTGATTCTAGATTAGTTGATATCACAAATGAGGAAGGAAACTTGCTTATATATGAAACTCCAACTTTGAATTGATAAATGGCTGACTTAAAAAATATAGTTTTAGAAAGGGAAAGATCAACACTTTAACCTGCCAAAATTCTAGCAAAAAAGTGTTGAACAATGTTGCCCCAAGCACCTATGTCCTAACAAAAAGGCCCAACTTTTTTAGGGTCATGAGATTATAGGATCTTAATTCCAAAACTATAAATTACATGAAAAATTATAATATTTAAGTGGGGGAGAATTTTGTCTTGAAATTTGAAATAGGCTAAGACTTAAAATTAATGAAGTGATGAAAGATAAAGGGCACACCTAAAATTAAGGACCCAAATAAGAGTGTAATGAGATTTGAATTAAGAGAGGACTCATTTTCTTGAATTAATAATTAATTAAATGCATAAAAAGGTCCTATAATGCATAGTATAATGAGACATACTAAATGAGTCCTAGAAGAGCATGGAATTGGACACCCCAATTAAAGGAATTTTATGATGCTACAAGGGGAAATATAAAGAGGTGGGATACCTAGAGGAGAGAAGTGGAGAGGGAGGGAAATAAATAGAGGAGAGAGATATAGAGGTGAGAAACCTAGAGCCTAGAAGAGAGGGATGAGACCTAGGGGAGAGAGAGAGAGAGAGAGAGAGAGAGAGAGAGAGAGAGAGAGAGAGAGAGAGAGAGAGAGAGAGAGAGAGAGAGAGAGAGAGAGATGTTGAACGCAAGGTAAGATTGAGAGGGGGGTGAATCAATCCAAAACATAAATTAATACAACACATAAAAAATTAAACAATAACACACATTCAATACATGAACACCAAGTCTTTCTACATGGAAAACCCAAACAGGGAAAAACCACAATGATCACTTGCTCATAAAAATATATGCACTATGTATATCAAATTACAAATAGAGCTCACTGATCTGGACTTGCAAACCAAGGGTAACTACTCATGGGGCAATATACAAAAGAGGACGTGCAAACCTAAAGGTAACTACAATAGGGAAAGATAAAAAAGTGATATGAAAAGAACTCTTGATCATGAACTGTCCTTGAACTCTGCATCAAGTGACCAACATCAGCACACACAACTTAGACCTCAACTCCCAATACTTTGTCTCAAATATTTTTATAGTCTTAGAACAACTTGCAAATCATTCAAACACAACTCTTCTTCATTGTTCTTTGCCAAATCTCACTAACTATCTTTGCATCATACATCTATACTTCACACCTCATCATCATACACTTAAATCAATCACACTCATCCTTATATACAAGACAGATCATCAGAGCTTGAACCGAATCGACCTGAACAAAAATATACTTTCTGGACTAAAAACACACATGCTGCAATCCACTCCAGGAGAAAGAGGGGACCAAAACATATCAAGTCCAAAAATCAATTCACTGATCCACAATCACCAGAACATAACCAACAACATATGCACACGCTACACATCCATTTAAGTAGTTAACAGTCAAAACATACTCTCTAATCCAAATAACTTAAATTCAGATCCCCATAAGCTACGATGAGACCCACAACACATCAAACAATCTCCCACAAATCAAATCTGGACCTAAGGATAGGTCTGACATAGAATATGATGACCAACAATGAACAATGCCACATCACCCAGAGGACACAAACATATTTTTGGACCACAAAAATGTCATATCCATGGTAGCAAAACTATATCCAACAAAGATAACCATAATACAAAACATCAACAACACTTTCAGAACAACTAATAGAACAACTGCAACATCAACATAGAAGGATAACTCTGCACAACATATATTTTGAACCAATCTGGAAGAACAAGTTTGACATCAATGACAACCACAACAACACATACTTCCAACAAGAGAGAGAGAGAGAGAGAGGTAATGAGGTAAAGAGGGAGGGACTTAGAGATGAGGAGAGAAAGGATAGGAGGGATAGGTGGTGATCAAGAGAATGCAAAGAGAAGAAAGAAAAACAACGAGAGATAGATAGGGAAGAAGAGAGAGGAAGGGAGGTAGGGATAGAGAGGGGGTTAAGGAGGGAAAGTAAGGTATAGAGTGTGGGAGAGACCTAGAGAGGGGAGAGAGAGTTGAGAGAGAGATTGAGATTAACTTGAGTTAGAAGAATGTGAGAGAGAGAGAGAGTAAGTGAAGATAATTTTTTGATGCATAACATTTAGCGAGTGTCATATTTTGGCACTCACCAAATGTTTTTCCTTGGGAAATACCAAACCCTTGGGTTGGATTTTCCTTGGGAATCCAACCCAAAGGATTGGACAACCATTTTAGGCTTGAGACGTAATTTTTTGGAAAGATGAAAAACTTTCTCACATTTTTGGTTGTGCTTTCCATCAAGTTTGCATGTGTTTCAATGCAAACAAAAAAAAACACGATGACATTATGATCTCTGTTAGCTATCTATATTTTTTTCAAATTTGATTATGTTAAGGTTTTCATCTCTAGTTCATTTTGTTAGTGTGTCCATTTTTTGTCAAAAACCAAAATGTGCTATTTTGGGTATAATTTTTTACTCGTTCATTGAATTTTGAAATAAATTACATTTTTAGAAACTAGACTCCTTTATCCACATATTGAATAAACACTTTTGATTTTTTATTAGTTTTCAATAGTTTTAAGTGGGGGCATGCTCAAATTTCTATTTTCAAGATGTGTCCACTTTGAAAAATAGTAAAATGTTAGAATCAATGACAGTCCCAAAGACACTGAGAGGGGGGGTGAATCAGTGTCTAACTGGTTAACAAAATATTTATACTTATTAAGAACTTTGCATCCCAAAAAAATGTACCGATAAATAACAATTAATGCAGCAAATAAGAATAATAGAGACAACATAGAGAAGACACCATAACACAAGATATTTAACGAGGAAACCCAGTGTGGGAAAAACCTCGGTGGGATTTGTGACCCAAAATATTCACTCACTAGCCAATGAATAAATATTACTTACAATGAGGGGCCTACACATGCAGGAAGGCTAGTAGCCTAGAGCTCACTGCTCAACTACAAAATAGAAGTCTCACCGACTTACAAAATGGATTATCAAAATCCAATACAATGTACTGCTTCAAATCAGCATCAACTATGCCAGGTTCAGTACCAATTTAAGCTCAGTCTATAACCAAAACCTTCGCTGCCAACTATATCACCTTATACAAAATTGCCTTATACTTCTCATCTATCCACTATGTCTCTCATATCAAAATGACCTATAAGATCTCATACATATATGAGTCTTTTACAATATGCCATGTCAGATTTTACAAGAGATAATTACATTATAAAACAATAAACAAAAGTTTATTCCATGTCGACTTGAGTGTCAGTATGCATTGTTGCCATTGTCGGTGAAGTGCTTGCCAGTGTATGTAGAAGTCTATTACCGGTGCCAGTAACTACCAGTGGGTTGCTAGATGATTTCCAGTTGGTTGCCATCAATGACAACATCAACTATTCTCATAAGAGTGTAGAATGCCAACAATCTCCCCCTTTGGCATTGATGGCAACACTCATAAGAAAAATCCAAAAACTGTTCCAAAAACTGAAGTCCAAAAAGTTTCCAAAAAGATGTGCTCCCCCTGAGAAAATGATCTCCTCTGTATAAGTATTTTTATTTCCACTACTCCCCCTTTGACATCAATGACAAAGGTTGTCAAAAATAGTCAAATGAGTGCAAAAATTTCACCTCAAAGTCTATAACCGGTTGGTTATAATCTGAAAAATATCTGCCAAAACTAGATTTAGACTCTGCATAAACCTTTTGCTATCATTCAAGGTTTCCCGAGTCTGTTCAATCGTGTCGGTGAGATAATGCATGTAATCTTCCAATGATCGCTCTCCTTGAAGTAATGCCTTAGATATTTCAATTCTCTGAGAGATAAGATTGTCCAACTTAGGACCAAGTTTACTTTTAAGTTCCCGGGCATTTGACCTTATCCTTGCCTTCTCTTTCTCAAGTTTCTCTAATTTCTCCTCAAAACCTACCATTTCCTGCTCAAAAACTGATATATGTCCGGATGAACCAATTATATTATCAGCTATGTCATCAATTTCTTTCTGTGTTTTACTGATCTCCTTATCTATGTCCTCTGTCAAAAGGTGAGGTTTGCATGTTTCCTTATAGAGCTCTTTGTACTCCAAAATTGTAGAGTTAAGTGTCGGTAATAATGTATTCAAGTGTTTTGTATACTTCTTTATGGTGTCTTCAAAGAATTTGTTTTTCTCTTTTTCAAATCTCTCTTTGATTGTGTTCTCATTCACTTTATCAATAGTTATTACATTGTCAGCAATAAATTTGGACAATGTGTCCAATTTACCTAAAGAATCCTTAATATGATCTATGTTACAATTTGGTGCAATCAATTTAAGAACTGGTAAAGTGTTATCAATTGCCTTGTAGGCCAATGCATTGCAATCTGTTATCTTCTTGATTGAATCCAAAAGTACCTCTGTAACATTGGTAGGTCTAAATTCGCCTGTAGATGTGTCGGATGCCTGACCAATTATCTTTATTACATCTATGCTTCCATCATGTGTAACCATTTTTCTTGCAATTTCCTCTAGTGGATCAGTATGGGTTTGCATCTCAACCTGCAAAGGTTTCTCAGACTGTTTTAATGTCTCTGTGATTGTCAGTTTCTCTGTTTCTATGTGTACCTCTACCTCAGTTTGTTTATCTAAAGGTTCAACTGCTGGTATCTCTATCTCCAGTGGCCCTATACAAGTATCTTTATTTTTAGTAGGTTTTTTAGTTTTTGACAGTTGCTCCGTTTGGGTTGGGATCTCAGCTTCAATAGTTTCTACCGGTTTCTCTGTCATGTTGCCACTGTCAACATTGTCTGCCTTAACCTCTGAATTATCCTTATCCACAACAATATTTACTTCTTGAGTATCCACATTCATGGTAAAGAGTATCTCTGATTCAGGATTTGTATCATCATGTGTAATACCTTCAATGTCAATAACCGGTGGATCTTCTGAGTGTACTGGTGCATTATCCAAAGGTGATAGCAGTGGATTGTCAGTAATCTTAATGTTTGGAACTCCACCAATTTTTCCTTTGCCCTTGTCCTTGTCCTTCTGATACACTTTAAATGTCTTTTTAGGTCTGTTCATTTCCTCTTGTTTTTCCTTTTCCACAAAAATATATCCCAATTATCTGCAGTCTCATCTGCAATCTCTTTCACTCTTCCTGCCGTCAAGCTTACTTGTCAGTGCCCACTGGAAAAAACAGATCGGTTAGCCTCAGAAATAAGTTCATCAATTTCTTCTCTTGAATTAACAAGATGTACAACTAGAAGTTTTTCAATTTTTTCAGTTTCTTGTCTAATTCCATCACTGCTATCCTTTTTGCTCCCAATCTTCTATAAAGTTCATTTGGTAAATCATCCACAACTTCAATTAGAACCTTCTTATATATGTCCAAGTGTAAAATAATGGTATTCTCAATACTCTCCCTGTCATAATCATTAAATGTATTATATAGTTTGTGCACATTAACCAAATTGTCGTCATGAGTTATTTCATTCAACAAATCATTCAAAGAAGGGGTAACCAATTGTTGTTTCTTCTTTGGTGTTAGTTTCTTGGGCGGTCCCCTTACTTCCTGTTGTTTCTTTCTCAAAGTCCCTGTTCTCTTAGGTGAAGGAGAGGGTACCAGTGAAGGTTTTCTCTTCCTCCTTTCAAATATTTTAAATTCTACTGCTTTCTCACTGTCAGTTCTAGAAGATGTGTCAACTGGTGAAATATGTGCCTCTGGTTGAAGTCCTTCAAGCTCACTAGCTGATATGCCACTAAGTTTCATGACATTTTCTTTTATTTCCTTTACTTTCTTAGAAGCATCTCTAATGTATTTTTCTCTTTTCTTTATTTTCTTCAACAAATTTACATCACTCTCAATAGTCTTAGCACTACCAAAGACCTTTTCTCATGGTTCTCTCGGTGCTTCCAGTAAAGCTTTGGCATATGTCTCCAGAATAGTAAGATCTACTTCATATCCCATCTCGGTGACCCAAATACTCCCAGGGAGTACTGCCTCCATCCATGTCTCATCTCTTTTGATAACAAAACAAATTTCTTTGTCATATTTATCTACTACACTCTGTGGTAACCTTTCTCTAGCTCTCATCTTAGCTTGGAAGTTTTTAAAGTAATCTAATATGTTCTTGTCTCTAGCAGTTCCCATGCTGGTAAAAGCTTCCTGTAGTTATTTTCCTACTGGTATATCATAACCAAAGTCTTTGGGTCCTGTATTGGGGATCTCTTTAGTGAAATATAGCATTAAACATACCAAAAGGTTTCCAAAGCAGAAAGTACCCTTCTTGTCTCCCTTAATCTTTTTCAAGTTGTCAATAAGCTCATTGTTTAACCATTCACACACATCTATCATTGCATTGTTGTTTACCATCTCATCAGCACTGTGTATACAGAGACTAGAAACAAAATTTAGCCTATTAGCATGTGTGGTCTTGTATCCTAGCACCATACTTACAAATCTCACATTGATGTCCTTACTCTAAGTGATATATTGTTAGATGTTGCTCCAGTTAAGCTTATCACTTTGTTGTTTGGAATCTTCTTTGTCTTATCAGGTCTGTTGTCGCTTAAGGGTAAACCAGTAACTTCCCTAATTGCTTGTTGAGTTATCTTGCAAATAGAATCCAACCATAAGAATTCTCCATGTGCTCTACTCAATACAATCCTTACCACTTCCTTTGGAAATTGAGGGATATTCAGTATCTCCACAAAACCTAAAGTTTCCACAATCTTGTGTTCGGGTTTAACAGTACCATGTTCATCACAAATGACCTTATTAAAAATTTTCATTAATTCCTCAGATCTTAGATCTTATATATTGTAATGTATATAAATCCTAGGGTCTTTTGCAAATGCTACACCTTTATGAATTTTTGAGAATGCCCCTACAGAGTCATCTTGCTTAGCAATTTTGGGAATTATCTTAAACACGGGCCTAGGGCGTTTCAAATTTTCCACAATGGTAGGGTTTGAAATAAACTCGGGAACAGAAGAAGAGGTCATTGAAAAATACCTTTTACTGCCTGAAAATATTTTGAATGTCTGAAGAAATCACTTCGCACCTTTGCCTTGAATGCCTTCGCTCAGTTTTTGTGCTCTCTGATAATTTGAATTTTTAGTGAGTTGAAAATGAGGGAAATCAACTGATTTATAATGACATATCTTCCACCAACCGCATTAAATGATCGCCAGTTAAGTGAAAACTTAACACATCTTCCGGTAAAGAAGAAATCTATCTTCTCACCATCAACCGAGGGTAATCTGCATGATTTTCAACTTGCTGCAATAACCCCAAAGGGTTACTTCTCAGTTGGATGAAGAATCTCCTACTGGTGGAGAATTACTCTGTTCTACTGGTGCAGAGATAGTTTCATCAACTTTCTAATCTCTCTTCTTAATCCATTGTTTCGAAAATTCTTGCTTTACTTCATCTACCTTTTCTTTGCCTTTCAAACTGGATCCTTTATTGTTTATCGGTGAAGTCTTGCTTCTACAAAATTTTGCAATATGTCCAATCTTGTTACAAGCATAACAAGTCACATTATTCCTCTGAATAGCCTTTCCATATCCTACGCCAGCTTGTGTTCTGCATTGATTAGATAAGTGCCCAAATATTCCACAAACATAGCATTTCACATTCATTCTGCAATTTTCTGAATTATGACCAACTTTGTTGCATTTGGAACATTGACCGGTGGGTGCATCAATATTCTGATTATTTCTAAATCTACACTGATTTTCTCTATGACCATATTTGTTTTAATTAAAACATTTGCCATTAAACTTATAAGCATTAGGTTGTCTTACTAGTTTGTTCTGATCTACATTGTTTGCAGTATCGAAACTTTCTCCAACTTCAAATCCAAGTCCATCAATATCTCCATTAGGTTTCTGACTTTTTAGCATGTCATCAAGCTCTTCTGAACTTTTCTTGAATTTCTCTTTGTGTTTATTTGCAGTAGCCAAATCATTTTCTAGAATTCCCATTTGTCTCATAAGCTCAGTTTTATCATGTTGCATGTGAATCGGATATGTCTTTAGCATATCATTTTCATGACTAAGTCTTAGATTTTCATTTCCAGCATCATTAAGTCTCCTAGTCAGGTCTTCTTCATTCTTCTTCCTATCTTCAATATCTTTACAAAACCTCTCATGAAGCTCTTTTATTTTATTTTGTGCTATAGAAAAGTTCTCCTAAATTCCTTTAATGAATTCTTGTGCAGTCCTTAGATCATCTTCAAGTTTGATATTCTTCGATTTCTCTGCATCATAATCTACAAGAGCTCCTTCCAATTGTTTTCTTAAGTTATCCATCTGTATCGGTGTCAGAATCTTCCTCAAGTTGTTAGGCTTTTGAAAATAGAGGACCGAGCTCTAATACCAATTGTTAGAATCAATGATAGTCCCAAAGACACTGAGAGAGGGGGGGGGGTGTGAATCAGTGTCTAATCAGTTAACATAATACTTATACTTATTAAGAACTTTGCATCCCAAAATAGTATATCGGTAAATAAGAATTAATGCAGTAAATAAGAATAATAGAGACAACATAGAGAACACACCATAACACAAGATATTTAACAAGGAAACCTAGTGTGGGAAAAACCTCGGTGGGATTTGTGACCCACAATATTCACTCACTAGCCAATGAATAAATATTACTTACAATGAGGGGCCTGCACATGCAGGAAAGCTAGCAGCCTAGAGCTCACTGCTCAACTACAAAATAGAAGTCTCACCGACTTACAAAATGGATTATCAAAATCTAATACAATGTACTGCTTCAAATTAGCATCAACTATGTTAGGTTCAGTACCGGTTTAAGCTCAATCCATAACCAAAACCTTCGCTATCAATTATATCACCTTATACAAAATTGTCTTAAACTTCTCATCTATCCACTATCTCTCTCATATCAAAATGACCTATAAGATCTCATACATATATGAGTCTTTTACAATATGCCATGTCAGATTTTACAAGAGATAATTACATTATAAAACAATAAACAAAAGCTTATTCCATGTCATCTTGAGTGTTGGTATGCACTGTTGCCGTTGTCGGTGAAGTGCCTGCCGGTGTATGTAGAAGTCTATTGTCGGTGCCGATGCCGGTAATTGTTGGTGGGTTGCTAGATGATTGCCAGTTGGTTGCCATCAATGACAACATCAACTATTCTCATAAGAGTGTAGAATGCCAACATAAAAAATCACATACTCATTAAAAAATTAACCAAAAAATTTGGTATAAACTACATGGTGTTAGCTAAGAGTGATTTTCAAAATTTTTAAAAAAGGTTAACATTTTAGGGAGAGCACACCATACACTATGTTATGTTTTTTTAATAAAAACAAGACCACTTTGTGTGCTCCCTATTTTTGAGGTCCTTAATCTTCACCATATTTAAAATAAATTAGTACTTTGAAAACTAGATTCAGAGCACCACGACTATTGTTCTTGTTGTATGTTCAAATTTTGAGTGTAACTATCTTCAATTTTTCATTGAAGTTCAGACATTTTCATTTCAGAAAAAAAAAAAAGTGGCATCTTAAAACCCCTTTTGGCTACACATCTTGGTGCATATGCCCCAAGGTGGAGTGACAGTTTGTTGTGAAAGTCAATGTGTAATTTGTCTAGCTAAGAAAGTGACATTTCATGGCCAAACCAAGAACATTGATGTTTAATATCATTTTGTTAGAGATATAGTTGAGGATGGCAGAGTGAAGCTGGTTAAGGTGGAGACTTTGATGAATGTTACAAATTCTTTAATTAAGGTTGTGATCATAGATAATTTCATATCATTTTCAAATTCTATGGGCCGCTTAGCCCTTAGAAATTAAAATGTGACATGGTACCTCTCTTATTTCTCTTGCAAGGTTCTTGACAAGTGGGGAATTTGTTAGGAAAATGGTGTCTCAACCTTGCAATACTAAAAGGTTACTAGTGTGTTTAGATGGCTAGATAGACACATGTTTTTTTCACTTTAGGTGCATTCTGAATGTTGGCCAAGGAATAGACGGTTTTCCCTTGTGGTGCATTTTATATGCTATGTAAGGGAATCTAGAGTGCTTGATAGCCAATAAAGCCACATTTTATGTATAATTTATCATTGTAAATCTTGACCTTTTTATCATTTGGTCATAGATCTAATGGTGGATATTTTGTGTGGTTTAACTACCCTAGAAGGAGACCCTATATTATGAGGGCCTTGTATTATGGCTATATATTGTGATGTATTCTAAGAATCTGATAGTTGTTGAGTTGCCTTTGCATCTCCATTGGTGATACTCTTGTGAGTGTTGGCATTCTACACTCTAGTGAGAAATGATGGTGTTGTCATTGATGGCAACCTACGAGCAACCTTGTGGCATTCATTTGGCAAAGACATCGGCAGGCACTGGCACCGACAGACACTTCACCGACAGCGACAACAATGTATACCGCCACTCCAGTCGACAAGAAAAAAGTTTTGTTTATTGTATTTAATTGTAAATATCTTTTGTAAAGCCGACATGACACATTGTAATAAGACTCATATATGTATGAGATCTTGAAAATCATTTCGACATAGAACATGGATGGATATATGATAGATATGGTAGAAGTGATGAGCGAATATTAAGGTAGATTTTGTATAAGGTTTATGGTTATAGTATGAGCTTAAACAGGTACTGAACCTGGCATAGTAGATGTTGAATTGTAGCAGTACATTATATTGGATTTTCATAATCCATTTTGTAAGTCAGTGAGACTTCTTTTTTGTAGATTGAGCAGTGAGCTCTAGGTAGTTGGCCTTCCTGCATGTGTAGGCCCCTCTTGCAAGTAATATCCATTCATTGGCCAGTAAGTGAATATTGTGGGTCACAAATCCCACCGAGGTTTTTCCCACACCGGGTTTCCTTGTTAAACATCTTGTGTTATGGTGTGTTTTCTATGTTGTCTTTACTGTTCCTATTTATTGCATTAATTCTTGTTTACCGGTACACTGTTTTGGAATGCAAAATACTAAATAAGGTTAAATATTTTGTAAACCAGTTAGATACTGATTCACCCACCTCTCATTCACCCGCCTCTCAGTATCTAACAGTGAGATACCTGTCAAGTTTAAGAGAGATGATAGGAAGATAAAACCTTCACTGATACCCTCTCCTCCACCCAAGAAAATAAGAACACCAAGGTAGAAGCAACGGGCAGTAAGACCACCAGCAAGGAATTTGACACCTTATAAGAAACAACAACATGTTATACCACCTCTGGATAACTTATTAAGTGAAACCATTGATGACGGCAATGTATCAAATGTTAGCAAACTATATAATACATTCACTAATGCAGAAAAGGAAAGTATTGAGAATAGCATTATTCTACATCTTGACATTTACAAGAAAGTGTTAATAGAAGTTGTAGATGATTTGCCTAATGAATTGTATGGAAGGTTAGATGCAAAGAGAATTGCAGTTATGGAGCTAGATAAGAAACTCAAGATTGAAAAACTTCTAGTGGTACATCCGGTTAACTCTGTAGAGGAAATTGATGAACTTATTAGTGAAGCTAACCAATCAATTTTTGCAAGTGGACACTGACATGTGAGCCTAATGGCTGGTAGAGTCAATGAAATTGTAGAAGAAACAACAGACAAATGGGATATCTTTTTTGTAGAGAAGGAAAAAAAGGAAGAGTTGAACAGACCTAAGAAAACTTTCAAGGTTTATCAAAAGGACAGAGACAAAGGAAAAGGTAAAGTTGGTGGATTACCAAACATAAAAGTAACTGATAACCTACCACCACCTTTGGTTACTTCACTGGTACAGACTGATAACATATCGGCTACTGAAAATGTTGACACAACACATGAGGACACTAACCCTGAGTCAGAAATTTTGTTCACCATGAACATTGATACTTAGGAAGTAAACATAGTAGTGAACAAGGATAGCACTAAAGTGAAAAATAATACTGCTAGCACTGCAAACATTGAGCAACCAGCGGAAAATATTGAGGTTGAAATACAAGTAGAGGAAATAGAGAAAATAGTACATATAGAGAAACCTTTGGATAGTGGAACAAATACTAGTAATGTAGATCCTAGCACAGTAAAACCGACAGAGTCAGAAATACCGGCAGTGGATAACACTGAGATACCGACAGTAGATAATACAGAGAAAACATTAGAGAAACCAGTAGATACATAGGTACACATTGAGACAGCAAAACCGGTAATCACTGAGAAGCCCAAACCATTGCTAGTTGAAATGCAAACTCAGACTGATCCACCTGAGGTTGATTCAAGAAAATTCATTGCTAGTACTGCAAACACTGAGATAGTAAAGGTAGTTGGTTAGACATCTGGTACTTCACTGAGCGAATTCAGACCTACAAATGTGACTAAAGTACTACTGGACTCAATAAAGAAGATAACAAATTGTAATGCATTGGCCTATAAGGCAATTGATGACACTATTCCTATTCTTAAGATGATTGCACCAAAATGCAATTTAGATCAAGTAAAGGATTCTTTAGGACAGTTAGACACATCGTCTAAATTCATTACTAGAAATATTTTAACAATTGATCAAATAAATAAGGAAACATTCAAAAAGAAAATGGAAAAGGAAAAAGAATTTTTTTTTGAGGAAACAATAAAGAAGTGCACAAAACACATTAACACACTTTTACCGGCACTGAATAAGACAACTTTGGAATACAAGGAACTGTATAGGGACACATGCAAGCCACATCTATTAACACAGGATATTGAAAAGAAAATAAGCATAGTACAAAAGGAGATAGATGATATAGATGATAATATCATTGGTTCATCTGAACCTATATCAGTTATTGAGCAAGAGATAGTAGGATTTGAGGAAAAGATGGAAAAATTAGAGAAAGAGAAAGAAAGGATCAAGGCAAATGCCAGAGAGCTTAAGCACAAACTCAGTCCTAAATTAGACAACCTTATCTCTTTGAGGAAAGAGATATCTAGGGCATTAATTCAAGGTCAAAAGTCACCGGAGGAGCATATGCATCATCTCACCAGTACAATACAAAGAACTGAGGCAACCGTGAAGGACAAAAACAGATTCATACAAAGTTTAAACTTGGTTTTGGCTGACTTATTTCACATTGTAACCAACCGGTTACAAACTTAAAGGTGATATTCTGCACTCATTTGACAATTTTTGACAACCTTTGTCAGTGATGTTAAAGGGGGAGTAGCAGACAGAAAAATGGCTAATCGGAGAAGATCATCTGCTCAAGGGGAGCAAACATTTTTGGTAACTTTTTGGACTTCATTTTTGGATTTTTCTCATGAGTGTTGCCATCAATGCTAAAGGGGGAGATTGTTGGCATTCTACACTCTAGTGAGAAATAATGGTGTTGTCATTGATGGCAACCTACTAGAAACCTTGTGGAATTCATCTAGTAAAGACACCGGCAGGCACCGACACTGGTAGACACTTCACTGACAATGACAACAATGTATACCGACACTCCAGCCGACAGGAATAAAGTTTTGTTTATTGTATTTAATTGTAAATATCTTTTGTAATTCTGACATGGCATATTGTAATAAGACTCATATATGTATGAGATCTTGAAAATCATTTTGACATAGAACATGGATGGATATATGATGGATATGGTAGAAGTGATGAGCGAATGTTAAGGTAGATTTTGTATAAGGTTTATGGTTATAGTATGAGCTTAAACCGGTACTGAACCTAGCATAACAGATGTTGAATTGTAGCAGTACATTATATTGGATTTCCATAATCCATTTTGTATGTCAGTGAGACTTCCTTTTTGTAGATTGAGCAGTGAGCTTTAGGCAGTTGGCCTTCCTACATGTGCAGGCCCCTCTTGCAAGTAATATCCATTCATTGGCCAGTCAGTGAATATTGTGGGTCACAAATCCCACTGAGGTTTTTCCCACACCGGGTTTCCTCATTAAACATCTTGTGTTATGTTGTGTTTTCTATGTTGTCTTTGATGAATACTAAGAGGGGGGGTGAATTAGTATGCCAAAAATCTTTGCACTTAAACACTTTGCAAGACTAACAGTAAACCAATAAAACAGTTTAACAGACAAATCGGTTAACAAACATGTAAACCAAATAGCTAATATTGTATCACCCACAGAAGCACAAACACCATAACACAATAGATTTTGACGTGGAAACCCAAGTGGAAAAAACCATGGTGAGATGGAACTCACAAGTAACTATCTACAGAATAGGAACCAAACCGGTTAAGGTCTTACAATGTTCTTTACCAGAACAGAACCTATTAGGAATCTCAATCTCTGTTAGGAGATAAGTCCGATTAAAGACTACCTTGCTAGAGGATTTCAGATCCACAGATGTGAACCACCTTGTTAGAGGATTTACAAAATGGCTTTTGGGCCTACCCGATTAAGGGCTATAGACTTGTCAAAGATGTGAGTAATCAACAAGTGTTTGATCTATCTAATAGCATAGACTGCTCGGTTAGATCCTTGATAGCTCGTTCTCAATGCACTCCTGCATTACTTTAGTCTTCTACATATTCATATTCTTTCCAACTCCTCAACCACCTTAAACCCTAGCAACAATATAAACTTTTGCTGCGACCTCATCAACAACATAAAACCCTAGACATGATGTCCTTATAAAGGAATCTGATTTCATGTCAGTCCAATAGGATTACATTACAATTTCCTAGGTTCAATGAACATGGACATACTTGGTACCATAACACAAAAAGCATCATTAATGTGTCGGCACCGTCAAACAGTCGGTGGATGGTAACTCATCACAAAATGTCGGTTGGTAACTCATCACAGAGTATTACTGGTTCATACAAAATGTCGGTTGCCGGTTTGACAAAAATGAAGACTGGTAAAAATGTGTTATGTCGCTTTGGTCCTTCGTACCGCTTGGGATCCACGAACCGCTTGGGGTCAACATGCCGCTTCAGACCGGGAAACACATTCTGCAAAACATCAATAGTCTAAAGACTATAATTCAACATGTTGGTTGGAACAAATATCGATTGTGCTCTAACTCATACATATAAAGAGGATCTCAATGCAAGTGTGTGTCCATCAATGACAATCACAACATAAACATAAAAAATGCCAGCAATCTCCCCCTTTGGCATTGATGGCAACACATAGGAAAATAAAATTTTGACATTTAAGTGTTTGATAGCAAAATCATGCCATTAACAAAATTGCTCCCCCTAAGCATGTACACTATCCCATTAACAATACAATGTATTCAGAGCATATAATCAAAATTTTGATTACTAGATACTTCTCCAAATAGAATTCTTCTCCCCCTTTGCCAACAATGACAAAGTACAATTGAACAACCCTGTTTTCATTTGATATTAAAAATAATAAAAGTTTATGACAACAAGGAATGATACTTGTCAAAAACAGATTTAAAGTCCTGTAAGAATTGTTTCATCAACAAAGACAAGGACTCAAGTAGGGAGGTTGCTACTTCTTGCTCTGTCTGCATCTGGGAGACCTATTCTTCCATGGCATCAATTGTGCTCATCTCCTATGTAACTATTAAGGCATCCAGGTTTAGATAGCACTTCTGAAGAATTTGCAATCGTGGGAGTAGAACCAGTTGTAGCTCCTGCAAATCTCTAAACCGAGTGCTGATCTCTTGCTCCATTTTTGCCGACTGGATGTGAAACCAATGAATGGTTTGCCCATAAGTTGTAAAGGAGTCATAAGGCGGCTTGAATGTGCTCAAGTAGGACTGCAAGTTCTTTTCAAGTTTTTGCTTTTGAGCTAGCACATCATCATAGAATAGATGGGGTTGGCAGATCTTGCTGAGTAGCAGATTCCCCTCATCTAGAGTGTCCCTTATATCCTTTTGTTCTTTTTTTAGTTCAGTCCAGAGCTCATTTAATTTGTTCACTAGAGCTATATTAAGAGCTTTTTGATGCTCCTTCTTGACATTGGCCTCTGCTGCCTCTTCAAGGCTCTGCACCTAATCATCCACTACTGTGCATAGGAGCTTGAGTTTAGCAAGTGATGAATCAGTGTTGGGAAGGTTTGTACTGGGTATCAAACCGATAAGCGTATCCACAGCCGCTTGAATTACATCCCGCTCCTTCTTCTATTGAATGATTTCAAGGCACTCTTGAGCTACCTTGATGCTCTGCATTAGCTCTGTTTCACTTGCAGACTGGAGATCGATAGGACTAGTGAGATCAGATGATTTAGCTTGACTCCCGGTTGCCTTCAGAGTCTCCATCTGGGTGCTCTTCTCTACTTCTCTTGTCTTGTCGTCTTCCGCTTTCTTCTTCTCCTCTTCTCTCCTCTTCTCCGCTTCGTTGTCCTCCTTAGCCTTTTTCTTTTCTGCTTCCTTATTCTTCTCCTGTTCCTTATCTTCCTCTTCCTTCTTCTTCCTTTCTGCTTCCTTCTTCTTCTTTTCTTCTTCTTGCTTCTTTTTCTCTTCTTCATCCTTCTTCTTCTTCTCTTCTTCATCTTTCTTCTTTTTCTACTCTTCATCCTTTTTCTTCTTCTCTTCTTCATCTCTTTTTTGCTTCTCTTCTTCATGTTTTTTCTTCATCTCCTCTTCATCTTTCTTCTTCTTCTCCTCTTCATCTTTCTTCTTCTTCTCTTCTTCATCCTTTTTCCTCTGCTCTGCCTCTTCCTTTGCCGCTTCCTGTCTATCCTTGGCTTGCTTATCAACCTATTTAGCCTATTGCTCCTACCCTATTGCCTCAGATGGTGTTTCCTGAGTAACATCCTCAACATCCAAAGCATCGACATCAATGGTGTCGATCGGTTCAACAACCGGATTTCCTTCATCATCAAATACTTCATTCGGTTTAGATATAACCGGTTCTTCTTCAACTTACCAGTTAGCTAGACGCGCTTTGTGAGACTGGATAGCAATTCTCATATACAGATGAGTGTCTTTTTCAACATCATCAACTCTACCTTCTAACAGCCAGAGCCTTCTTCTTCTAGTGAAGAAGAGTCCTTTATTTTGGTCAATAACATCAAACAATTCAGAATTTGATAGGTCGGGAAAGTACTGTGCAAAAAATTTCTCCCTGATTTCCTGTTCCTTTTCTATGGCAATGCACCATCTATTATCTAATGACATATATAAAGAATCCGATGTCTAAGACTTAATCTCTGATGGCGACTGGTCATTAACACATAAATACTGAATTATTTCCTTTTCAATTGCTTCCTTTTCATCATCATTAAAGTCGTCAAAACACTCAATTAAGTCATTTAGCACTTTCCTCCTAATATTCTTTATTGTTCTTTGACAATGTGTCAAAGGTTTGTAGGTAGAGATATCTATATTTACTAGTGCAGAAGATGCCAGTTCATTCTTTGTCTTCCTCTTTTCTTGACGTGTTTTCTTTGGCTTTTCCTCAGACACAGTTTCTTCTCGGCTGGTGACCGCTTGGTCACTTTTGGAGTTGCAGTAGTAACTGGTGTAGATGCTGCAGGCACTGCCTTTGCCTTCTTTACTGCTGATTCTTTTTCTTTCATTGCTTGTGGTTCCTCATCCGGTGCTATCCTCTCTAGGTAGGTGTTGGTTCTCTTTGCCTTAGGATCAAGAGGTGAGGCAATAAGGGTAGAGGCATACCCTTCCAACATATCGTACATCACCTCATAGCCCATTGGCTCCACTTCTTCCTGTCTAGGCTCAACAGCCTCCATTATGCATTGATCCACCTTGATGGTGAAATAGATATCGTCCTCGTATTTCTTGACAATGTCACCTAATATCCTCACTCTTTGGCTCATTTTTCTTTTGAATTCATCAAAATACTTGTTCAGAACATCAGGGTAGCCGGTTCCAATTGCTTCAATGCTTTCCTTGATTTGCTTGGTCACTGGTTGGTCACCAGACCATTGGACATCTCCTACTCCTGGAAAGTAGCCTTGGAAATAGAAGAACAACCCAACCAGTAGTTGTCCAAACTTGAACCTAAGTGCATTATCCTGTTTGATCGATTTTAGATTCAACAGGAGTTGTCTCTGCATACTGGTGCACAGATCAAATGATGCATCCTCCTTTATCATCCGGTAAGCAGCATTTACCGCTGCAGCAGATACAAAGTTAATTCTGCTGGCTGAGAATGTCTGGTATCCAATCACCATACATGCATACTTAACCAGATCATCCTTGATAGAATTTACTGTTATGCCTCGTGAGTCGCTCACTGAACTGGTGAGCTTGGAAATTTTAGTTTTGCTTACCGTCCTCAGGGCTGGCACTTCCCCTATGTTGTAGAATCTGGTGACTGCATAAATTGCCTACAACATGATGTCATGTGTTCTCTCCAAGTACATCTTATCACCATGGACTCTGCTTAGAATGATCCTTATATGATCCTCTCTGAAATCTTCCAGGAAGTAAACAACAATGTGGAGCTTTTTTTTCTCCAAAATATTAAACTCCGGTTTGATCTTCTTGTCTTTTCCACAAAATAAGCCTAACTAGGTGTGGATAGATAGAGACCCTAGGTCTTCTATCTTGCAATCTATGTAGTCAGAAATTCCCTCTTCCACTATCACACCAACCGGAACTTGTGATAGGGCATTATACTTGGACTTCCTTTGAATAAAACTTGCAAACTCGACAGATGCACTAGAACTAGTATGAGATGCAGAAGCCATGATAGAAATCTTAAGAACCCCGAGAAATACCTTTTGAAACACGTCAAATTAGGGCTTGCCGATTCTCCTTCACTTCACACTCCATCGGTTGCTGAATCACCACTTTGTGTTCTCCACTTGACCATTTCCAGTTTGAATTTGAATCTCCTTCTCGGTTTCTCAATTTCTCAAAATCTTTGCTCAAATCGCCTTTTCGTCGCTCTGCTCTTTGAAAAAACTTTTCTTCGCTCGAAAACTGATAGTGAGAAATGATTTGAAAAATGCTTTTAAACATATTCCTCACCTACCGTCATTAATGCTCCTCCATTAGGGCGTAAACCCTAATTTGCCTTTTTACCATTTCCGGTCTTCTGCCAAATGACAGGTATCACATACTGGTTAAGGACTTTTACCGATGTAAACCGAGGGTTCGAACCATTTCGCCATTTGCTCCCCCTAAGCTTTTTGAAGCTTAGTTTGTCGGTTCCGTGATTTCCACACTAGGTGCAGAAACCAGTTCCTCTTGTAACACCGCTGGTTTCTCCTTCCATATTTTGTTCATGTCCGCTTGAACAGTGTCAACATCAATGTTTCCTTCCGGAGTGACCGGTATATCATCAGATGTGTTCCTTCTTGATCTACAGAATCTAGCAATGTGACACGGTTTGTTGCAGTGATAGCAGACCAATCCAGGTGCTCTCCAAGGTCCATTGTTCAGGTTTCCATTATTCCTTCTGCATGTTGCAGTAGTGTGACCATGACCATGACAGATCATACAATTTTCTCTCCATCTGGTTGCTGCTTGATAACCACCACTTCTTGGCTGATGATTGAAGGCATTAAACCAATTGTGATTTTGGTTCACAAAAGGTTCAGGACCAGCTCCTTGGGTCCTCTGAGGATATCTTCCAGTGTTATTCATAACAAACCTGCATTCAGATGCTCTATGCCCATACTTGTTGCATGCATAATAGTTACCATCAAATCTATAGGATCTAGGCTTATCATTTAGGAAATAAGGAAAATTGTTGTAAGCCTTACTCCTACACACATTTGCAGCATGTCCTTCTTTAAGACAGTTAAAGCAAACAGGTTTAAACTTTTTCTTACCTTTATCCTTTGATGTCGGTTGTTTCTTTGATGTTCCAACATTTGTACCAGAGGTCTCACCTTCCTCATGACCAGAACAACCAAGTCCATTGGTATTCTTGACCAGTTTGGCAGATTCAAGCTTTTGCTCTAGCTTGACAGTGCTCTTGTTGAACTTAGCAAGTATTTCCTTTGACTCAAAGAGTTATTTGAAAATAGCAACATTTGTTTCCAACAGGTTTTCATTCTCAGAGATGGCAGTGTTCAGTTCTCCTTGCATGTCTTCCTTTTCCACTTTGCTTGCATGGAGTTGAGCATTTAGGGCACTCATCTCTTATTTCAGCTTGGAGATCTCATGATCTCTTTCTTTCACCAGATCTTCAGCTTTCCTTCGGTTCTCAAGCTCTTGACACATCCGAATAGTCAATCCTTCCAACTCCTTTCTCAGGTTGGAGTTTGATTCATTCAACTTATTTACTTCAGTAATTAGGGCTTCCATGTCTGCTTCATCTGAACAACTATTTTCAGATAGATCCATCAGTTTTTCTACATGTTCTCTCCTTTTTGCTTGAGATGCCTTGTATTTGACCATAAGATCATCATAGGCTTGCTCAAACTGAGTAAGCCGGTGGGTAAGTTCCCTCAAAGTGTATTCCCCCATATCTCTTTCCAAGTGGTTAAACTTATAGAAAGGTTGGCTCTGATACCAATTAATGAATACTAAGAGGGGGGGGTGAATTAGTATGCCAAAAATCTTTGCACTTAAACACTTTGCAAGACTAACAGTAAACCGGTAAAATAGTTTAACAGACAAACCGGTTAACAACATGCAAACCAAATAGCTAATAATGCATTCACCCACAGAAGCACAAACACCATAACACAATAGATTTTGACATGGAAACCCAAATGGGAAAAACCACAGTGAGATGGAACTCACAAGTAACTATCTGCAGAATAGGAACCAAACTGGTTAAGGTCAGACCGGTTAAGGTCTTACAATGTTCTTTACCAAAATAAATCCTGTTAGGAATCTCAATCTTTGTTAGGAGATAAGTCCGATTAAGGACTATATTGCTAGAGGATTTCAGATCCACAAATGTGAACCACCTTATTAGAGGATTTACAAAAAATGCTTTTGGGCCTACCAGGTTAAGGGCTACAGACTTGTCAAAGATGTGAGTAATAAACAAGTGTTTGATCTATCTAATAGCATAGACTGCTCGGTTAGATCCTTGATAGCTCATTCTTAATTCACTCCTGCATTACTTTAGTCTTATACACATTCATATTCTTTCCAACTCCTCAACCACCTTAAACCCTAGCAACAATATAAAATTTTGCTACGACCTCATCAACAACATAAAACCCTAGACATGATGTCCTTATAAAGGAATCTGATTTCATGTCGGTCCAATAGGATTACATTACAATTTCCTAGGTTCAATGAACCTAGACATACTTGGTACCATGACACAAAAAGCACCGTTAATGTGTCGGCACCGTCAAACAATCGGTGGATGGTAACTCATCACAAAATGCTGGTTGGTAACTCATCATAGAGTATTATTGGTTCATACAAAATGCCGGTTGCCGATTTGACAAAAATGAAGACCGGTAAAAATGTGTTATGCCACTTTGGTCCTTCATACCACTTAGGATCCACGAACCGCTTGGGGTCAACATGTCGCTCCAGACCGGGAAACACATTCTACAAAACATCAATAGTGTAAAGACTATAATTCAACATACTGGTTGGAACAAATATCAGTTGTGCTCTAACTCATACATATAAAGAGGATCTCAATGCAAGTGTGTGTCCATCAATGACAATCACAACATAAACATAAAAAATGTCAACAATCTTTACTATTCCTATTTACTACATTAATTCTTGTTTATCAGTACACTGTTTTGGAATGCAAAATACTTAATAAGGTTAAATATTTTGTAAACTGGTTAGATACTGATTCACCCCCCCTCTCAATATCTTTGGGACTATCATTAATCCTAACAGTGAGAAGCTTGCTTTGCAAGTATATTGTAATCTATTCCTATTTTTTGAATAATATATTGTATAGATTTTGGAGTGTGGGGTTTTTCTTTAAAAGGGTTTTCCCCATGGTATGCATGTTATTGATGTTTATTTATGTTAATTTTCTATAGCAATTGTAGAGATCTATAGAAGAATTGTATTACCCTCCTCTCAAAATTAGTGTAGGAAGTTGTTCTGCTACCATAACTTCCTTACAATCATCAATGAAGGAAACATAATACCGAGATCTATTCAAAGAGTCAACATCCATTGGACCACATAGATTTGAATAAATAATCTCTAATTTAAGTATCTTAGCCTTATTAACTCCTTTAGGAAATGAAGATCTATTTTGTTTACCAAACACACGATTTTCATATAAATCACTCTTATTAAAAGAATAATAAAAAATCCCATCAACTAGTTTATTTTTTAGAATGTTCTTAAGACCCTTTTCACCAATGTGACCCAATCTATGGTTCCATAACATACATGTATTTTTTAGTCCTAATTTCAAAAGAAAAACTACAAAGAGTGGAGGCATGCTGCTTAAACAAAGTCCCTATCCAAGATCCCTTAGAAATCACCAAACTCCACCTTACCAACCTACAACCAAACTTATAAAAAAGTCACATGCATTCCAAAATCCTTCAACTTGGAAACTAAAAGTAAAATTCTTGCAAGATCTGGAATATATAAAACATTATCAATGGAAACAATCCTCCCATCACTGAAACACAACTTTACCTTCCCTTTACCCATAATATTCACTAAGGTGTTATTAGTAATAAAAACTTGCCTGAGTCAACATATTCCTTATATGAAGTGTAGCGTCCTAAATTGTACTCCCTTATAATTTAGTCCATATTTTAGGCCCTCACCTTAGTGCTCATCTCCCAATGCTCAATTAAGACCTGATTATACTTGCATCATGCAAAAATGGCCTTATTTTCATTTTATACACTGCATGACCCCTTGGTCTGGCCCCAAAATAGGGTAGGACTAGGGTGTGGTGCTTTGGCCCTCACTGGGACCAGGGCGCCACACTTTGGTCCTCCTTAATTGGACCCTATTTTGAACCCCTCTTGCATTCTCAAATTTGAGAAGGGAATCTCTCTTCGTGTCAGCCTATGTTAGTAAATTAGCATGTTTTTTGACGAGCAAGTATATAAGGAGGTTTTCCCCTCTCATTTGCATATACAAGGATCATAATACAAGGATTCAAGGGAAAAATCATAATCATCAAGAATCTAAAGAGGTCTTCAAGGATGCATTCTTCATTCATCAATTATGGAGTAGCATTATATCATTAATATGCAAGCATGTGTGTGTGATTAGGGTTTTATCATGTGCATGCCATTTCATACAACATATGTGATTACATTCAAGAAGCAAAGTATCATTATCAATCATTGCAGATATGAGGTATATCCTTCCATTATTAATTTTAGTATTTGTAATATTTCAATCAAGTTTAATTCCTAAACCGGGGTTTGACTTAGGCAAGACCCTATTCCCAACCCTTTTCCATTTCTTTCTATGTGCAGGAAACAAGTATAGAGTTGCGAACTTCAGAATAAGCATTGAGATGAATCAACCCCTTTTGGTGTGCGAAAAGTTAGGAGGACCAGAGCAACGACCATTTTGATCTTGACATTTTTGGACCTTTTTTAGGGATCAGATCTAAATCTACTTATAATTCTCAGATCCAGGTGTGTGTCTCACTCCCGCATTTGTAGCTCATCATTTCTATATTTTGACCTTCATTTTCAACACTTTTCCCTAATTTCAGCAATCAACTTACAAAAGAGGGCAAACAAATCTCCCCTTGAATTCAATTAGTACTTTGAGTCCTTATCATTGCTAGTTTGTAACTAAATCTATTGGATTCAACCTTCTTTTGGATGCAATAGGTCACTAAGCAAAAATTAGTATTTTTCATTCTCCTATGGTGGAAACCCTAATTTTTCACCCATTACATGAAGAGAAAAACTCCTTGTCATGATTCATACGGTAGGAGGAACCTAAATGAACAAGACTGATGAAAAAAGGACAAACAACTGAGTGGGGGGTGAATTAGTTGTCATCAAAAACCTACACAACTTGAACTTATTCTTAGATCTAATAATCAAACATGAGAGTATAAATCAACAACACACATAACACCAAGATTTTTGATGTGGAAACCTTGTTAGGGGAAAAACCATGGTGGGATTGAACCCACAAAAGATATACTCTGTTAGAAGTATTAAAATGTGGAATGCACTTGCATTCAGGCACACTACCTAGAGCTCACTGCTCAAAATAAAAAGGGCTACAACCCAAAGAAGGCTCAATGCCTTACAAACAATCATAGATTACTTCTAGAAATCATGAACTGACAAATAGAATCAATAATGCCTGGTTACAGTTCTGGTTAAGCACATAACAACTTTTATTTTCTTCTTCACACTTCTTCTCTTCTTTTGAAAGATCAATACATTTTTTCTCACATACTCACATTCATCCACTCTTCATGCCTCACACAAGATTATTACATTAATTTATACATGACATCGACCTTGAAAATATCAACAAGGTCAACTCAACACACATAAAATAATTAAAATGATATAGTTATTGATCATATACAAATTATCACATGCAGACCAAAGCAATGTGGGCTAAGACATAGCATGGACCTAAATCTTCCGCCTCAAACATGAAACACCTCCAATAATTACACCTTGAACATCCGCAACATGCTACAAGCATTTGGTCAGCCAAAAACATGAAGAACACCAATATACATAAGAAAATTATCAATTACGAGCTCAACGATCAATGTAGACCACTAACATAGAAGGGACACAATCCGGAAACATCCACAAGCATCATGAATTACCATAGCAACATCTGCACCAACACAAATTACTAGAATCACCAGCATCTTCATACCAAACCTCAAGAACATTAACTGTAATGACTGTCAACCTTGAAAAATAACTTGCAGACCTCCAAACCATGAACCACTTGAATTGAGAATACGCACCAACATTCCAAACATACTTCCAAATCTGTAGAACAAGATATTACAATGCGGAGCAAAATATGGCAACACTAACACCATTGAACAACCGACATAATACAGATACCCATAACTCAATCAAATCTTCATGCAAACCTCCGAGATTTGAACTGGATCAACTACAGACAACCCTCTATAAACCCTTTAATCCGCAAATTCTGATCTTCACCATACTAAACAAACTAACTCACTGAACTTCACTACATCACTATCACAGATAGAGAAATATGTTGACATGAATGACAACACATCTCTCAAATATCTCTCAAGCACATATTTGCAACAATATTCCAATAATCTCACCAAACTTCCAACAAATACAAGCATCATTATTGATAGAGATAGATAAAATAAATAAATCATCTGAATCACCATCATTCACGGAATTATTTGTCTAAGCATCAATGCTCTTCTTCTTATTCCTACACTCCTTCACATGTCCTCTTTTTCCAAAATTCCAGAACCTAACTTTGCTCTTTCTAGGGGTTTTAGAACATCCTTTTGACTTATCCTTCTTTTTATTCCCTTTAGGTAATTTCTCCTTAAGCCTTCCTAGAACATGCAAATCATCTTGGGAGCAACATTCATGGTCTTTCTCCTCATCTCTTCTAAAAGAAGTATAGGAATGATGCTATCCATCTTCATTTTTGTACCACCACTACTTATGGCAACGATTTAATTTTCACAAGAATTAAGAAAAAAGCAAAGTAGTAAAATACATTTATCTTCTTTCTCAATGCTAAAACCTATTGATGCAAGATTACTTAAAACAAATTAAAAGAATTCAAATTTTTAACAATAGAATCATCATCCCTCATTTTCAAAGAATACAAACGTCTTTTTCAGATATAGCTTGTTAGAAAACTCTTAGTTTGATAAAAATCAATTATTTTCCTCCACGAGTTATATGTGGTGTCTTTTGTAGAGACATTCAAGAGGAAAGAGTCAGTGAAATGCAACCAAATGGTTCCTCGTGCCTTATTGTCGAACCTTAAATCTAAGCATCATCTATCAAACCAGGTTCCTCTATTTTCATATATTTTAAAACTGACAACCATTGGATTCTCTCTTCAAGTATATATTCAGCTTTGAACTTCCACATTTCATAACCAATGCCATTGAACTGATAGTTCTGATACTTAATGTAAGTACAAATCCAATAGCCAACAAGATGAGAGGGGGGGGTGAATCATACAAACTTAATCTCCCATAAAAACATCAGATTCAACCTTGGTAACATATACTACAATAATATAACTAAAACTACTAATCATGCAAACTCAAAAGCATATAAACATCATAAACCTCATAACACCAGATTTAACGTGGAAACCCAAATAGGGAAAAACCACTGTGGGATTTCAGACCCACTAAGAAATATACTCTTCTAGAGTATGCTCAGTTAAAAGCAAATCCTGTTAAAGATTACAAACACATTTCTAGATGTGACCCAGTTAAGGTATTTCCCTCAGATCTGTTAGGATCTTCACCTTGTTAGAGGCAACCTTGTTAAAGGATTTCAAACACTCAATCAGAATGTCACCTTGCTAGAGGGTTTTACAAATAAGATTGTTAAGTCCACTCGGTTAAGAGATTTTTTGTCACTTCACAAAATAACAGTAATAAAAATCTATCTGCAACTTCACATCTAAAATGCTAAAGCAGATTCTTATTTGTTGAATACAATCTAGACATAGAACTAATCTTGTCCATCTGCTGGGCTTCTATACTCTATTATTCAAATAGGTCTTCAAGCTTCTGTGCTCGGTTATCACTATGTAGCATCCCTGTGCATACATTTGCCCGCATGCATTGTTTATCAACAGTTCCTTATTTATAAACAATTAGCTAACCGCTTAATCTCCTTGATCACATTTCCCATGATCAATCATAGCCATCAAATCTCCAAACTTGTCTAGGTTCAATGAATCCTTCGATCTGAAAAATGTTTTACCTCGCCTAGGAACTTGCATACATTTCTTGGAACTTGTGCTAGGGTAATGCGGTTCAATCTGCATTGTAGATCTTCATGCCGATTTTCCTTTGACATAGATTCATTAACAAACTTTATGCACGATATACCAATCATTTAATCAATTTCAGCTCATCAGTTTCCTTCATTAAATAATGCATGTAACCATTTAATGCATTCTGTTACAGCTCGGTTATAACTCGGTTACAACTTGGTAAATACTAAACTTCACTCGGTAGACATTCTGCCTTCATTAACCGATAGCGATAACCTTAGGGTTTACCGACTAGGTTCCTTGCTCGGTAACATAGTATAGTATTAACCTTACAATTTACATCATATGTATGATGTCAAAACAATCTAAACATCATGATCTCATCATTGTCTGACTCGGTAATAGTTGCCCATTGAATACCTTATTCATCCCCTTATTCATCATATTCTTTATGTGTCTTTTATCGACATCTTTATACTCATCAAATTATACTTCTCAAGATATGGCAACATCATACTGAATTAGAAAATCTATTTCTTGACATCAATGACAAAATAATAATATCAAGACAGTAAATCATCCTTAATCAGTTATATCCATAATCATCAACAACCTTCTCAATATCCTTATTGAAATGACAACAATCTCCCCCTTTGGCATTGATGGCAAAACCAATTGATTTGACCTAATATGATTCGGATTGCTGAAATGCTCTCTTCCTGTCATCAGACTTCTCCCCCATACATTAGACTTCTCCTCTTTTTTCCAATCTTCTCCCCTTTTTTATCAGTCTTCTCTAGTCTTCTCCCCCTTTGACAACAATGCCAAAAAGTAAAGAACTAAAACATAATTTCTTCCTATATGAAGTGAATTCCTGCTGTAATGTGTCAACTTAGTCTCAGTCAGAGCATTTTGTCTTCAATTCCTGTTCCCTATATTGTATCCTGCACACCTTTAGAAAACATCCTAAAGTGTGTAAATCAACATTAACTCCCAAAAGATATTTTGTAGAGTCATCGAATTGATTCTTTCACCGAACTCGGTCAGTGAGTAGAAGATAGGGGTAGAACCCCTAACTTACTTCTGAGATATTCAAAAGTGTCCTTTGGTAGTGGTTTGGTGAAGATATCTGCTATTTGCTCCTTTGTGCTAACATATTCCAACACCACTTTCTTCTCTTGAGCTTCTTCTCTAAGATAATGGTATTTGATAGAGATGTGCTTTGTCTTAGAGTGCATAACAGGATTCTTCAAAATGTTAATGGCACTAGTATTGTCACAAAATTTAGTTATTGGCTCGGTAACTTTCTCATTTATACCTTCCAACAGTTGTTTGATCCATGCTATATTAGTACAATTCAATGTTGCAACAACGTATTCAACTTTTGTTGTTGACTGTGAAACACATCCTTGTTTCTTGCTAAGCCAACTCACTAGTCTTTCTCCCAAAAAGAAAGCTCCTCCACTTGTGCTTTTCCTATCATCAATGTTGCCTGCCCAATCAGCATCAATATAAACTTTTAAATCAAAATCATTTCCTTTCTGATATACTAAGCCATAATCCTCAGTGCCTTTCAAGTATCTAAAAATTCTTTTGATTGCTGTCATATGTGTTTCCTTAGGATTTGCAGAGAATCTTGCAACTATACCTACTGCATGTGCTATGTCTGGTCTGCTGTGAACAACCTATTGTAGCTTTCCAATCATGGATCGGTAAAGTGTCTCATCAACAGACGCAGATGCATCATTCTTTGATAATTTATAGTTGGTAGTCATAGGAGTACTTACTGGTTTTGAATCCTCCATTCCAAATTTCTTCAAGATTTCCTTTATGTACTTGGATTGAGTAATGAATATCTCATTTTTCATTTGCAGTATCTGTAAACCTATAAAATACTTTATCTCACTGATTAATGACATCTCAAATTCTTTGCTCATTTCATTTCCAAAGTTCTTGCATAAAGAGTCATTTCCACAAAATATAATATCATCAACAAATATGGCTGAGATCAGTATTCCATTTTCATCATTCTTCATGTACATATTGTTGTTCTTACTTGTCCTTATAAAACCAATCTTAATCAAATAAGAGTGCAACCTTTCATACCATGCTCTAGGTGCTTGTTTCAAACCATATAATGCTTTGTTCAATTTACATTCCCGATCTTTATTCTTGTCTTCAACAAATCCTTCAGGTTGTTCAATAAAAACTTCTTCTAATATACCATTCAGAAATGCAGATTTGACATCCATTTGATATTGAAATTCTTGAAAGTAGCATATGCCAACAATGTTCTTACTCCTAGTCTAGCCACAGGTGCAAAAGTTTCACCATAATCAATTCCTTCTTCTTGAGCATAACCTTTGCATACTGGTCTTGCTTTATTTCGAATGACCTCACCTTTTTCATTTAGCTTGTTTCTGAAAATCCACTTTGTACCGATTACATTTTTGTCCTTTGGTCTTGGGATTAGTGTCCATGTGTCATTCTTCTTGATTTGATCAATCTCTTCTTTCATAGCATTTATCCAATCTTCACTGTTAAATGCCTCTTTCACTATTCTCGGTTCAAATTCAGATATTAGACATGTGTTGTGTCTCAGTTTGTTCCTTGTCATCACTGGATCATCCTTATCTCCTATAATATAACTTGGTGCATGATCTCTTCTAACATACTTGTCTAATATAGGCTTGGTAGGCTCTGTATGATCTTCTTCATCACTCAGTAACTAGATATTCTCTTCATTTTCTTCAACAGTTTTCTCGGTAAGACTTGTCGGTTGAACATAGACAAATTCATCATAGTCTTCTGGTTCCTTGGAATTTCCTTCATCATTTCTTTTTGCAAATTCATCAATTTTCACATTTGTACTTTCTACTATTTTGTTAGATGATTTGATCAGACATTTAAATGCTTTACTTCTAGAAGAATAACCTAGAAATGTTCCTTCTTCACTTTTCTGATCAAACTTGCCATTTCTATCATCTTTGTGTACATAGCATCTACTTCCAAAGATTTTAAAATAACTTACATTAGGTTTTTTTTCATACCAGATTTCATATGGTGTCTTCAAAGTACCTTTCTTCAGTTGAACTTAGTTCAAGGTGTAAACTGTTGTGCTTATTGCTTCTCTCCAAAATGTTTGTGGCACTTTCTTTTCAATCATCAGTGTTCTAGCACAATCCACAATAGATTTGTTTCTTCTCTCAGCTATTCCATTTTGTTGTGGAGTTCTCGGTACAGAGACTTGTCTTTTAATACCATGATCATTGCAGAATAAGTTGAATTCATCAGATGTGAACTCTCCTCCTCTATCTGATCTAAGACATTTCAGTTGTCTTCCTGTTTCATTTTCAACTCTTGCCTTGTACCATTTAAACATTTGAAAAGCTTCTGATTTTTCTTTTAAAAACATTACCGACATCATCCTTGAATAGTCATCCACAAATAATATGAAATATTTATCACCATAATAACTTCGAACTTTCATAGGACCACAAAGATCAATGTGCACAAGATCTAAAATTCCCTTAGAAGTGTAAGACTTACTTGTAAAGCTTGATCTTGTCATCTTACCCACCTGGCATCCTCAACACATAGCATTCTCAGGCTTTTCAAGACTCGGTAGACCTCTTACTCGGTGCTTCTTACTTATTTTGATCAGATTATCAAAATTTACATGACAAAACCTTTTATGCCATAACCAGGTATCATCTATCTTTGCATACAGACATTTATTCCGAGTTGAGTCAAGGTGAAATGTGTTACCTTTTGTTTGTGTCCCGGTAGCAGCTAACTTTCCATGCTTGTTATGAACTTTGACAATTCCTTTCTGAAATTCTATTCGGTAACCTGTATTGTTTAGTTGTGCTACACTTAACAAATTGTATTTCAAACCTTCAACCCAATAAACATCATTGCATCTTGCATTGTCAAGAAGTGTTATAGATCCTTTACCTTTCACCGGACATGGTGCATCATTACTAAATCTTACATAGCCTCCGTCATAATCTTCTAACATAACAAACTTGTGTTTATCACCTGTCATATGATGTGAGCATCCACTATCTATGATCCAAGAATCATTAGTATTTATGTGAGATATTAGGGTTTTTTCTTCATACCTTTCTTCATCTGATCCATCTTTGATAGCCACATAAACTACTTCTTCTGTATCAGTTTCATCTGATTTATCATCATTGGATTCCTCATCAGCTATAAAGTATGTCTTTCTATCTCTTCTTCTGAAGTCTCGGTGTCCTTTGTAATGATTATCTTTTTGTCTGTCATCTCGGTAATCTCTCTTTTCAGTAGATTCTTTGTCAGGACAACTAGAAGCCATGTGTCCTATCTTATCACAATTGAAACATTTCAAAGGTAGTTTTCCTTTATATTTACCTTTGGGGTGAGCTCACAAAGCTGGTTCCCACTTTTGCCAACGAAGGAAACTGGCGAAAGTGGAAAATTTTGTTTATGGGGGGTTCGAGCGAAGTGGGGGTGTTCGAACAAAATACCCTTTGGGGTTCGAGTGAAGACCCCACTTTGCTCGAGCCCCATCTTTCGAGCAAAGCACCTTTAATGCCCGTTTATGTTGTTTTTTAGTTATAGCATGGGGGTTCGCTCGAACCCCCCTTCATTCGAACCCCCCTAAAAATAGGGGGTTCGCTCGAACCCCCCTTCGTTCGAACCCCTTTTTTAACACTTCTCTAAAGATTTCTATATTTTTTTGCAGATTTTTAGCCTTGAAACCTCTGGTTGAAGGCTCAAATGGAATGATCTTGATAACCCAAAATGTAGTATTATAGTCCTCAAAGCAATCTTTCCAATGAATATAATTTTATTACATATTGAGTTTATTATGAACTTGTTTTTTAAATTTTACCAAATATAGGTTTTTCACCGGACATGAACTTCTCTGTTGAACGCATTGGGAAAAATAGGAAACTAATTCAAAAAAAATCTGAAAAATATCTAAGCCCTGGGTATTGATGTCTTCTTTCTAACAAAAAAAATAAAATTGAATTTCGATATATATAGAATAAGTTATGTGTTCAAACATAAACCTATGTCTCAATTATGACTAGTCGGACTTCAAAACTTAATAAAATGAAAAATATTGAACATATCACTATCAAACCAACTGCAAGCCTTGGATATTGATGTTACAAACCAAAATTTGAAAGAATTGAGTTTTTATAATTTATAGAAAAAAATTTATGCATTTCGGGAGGCACATCACTCTTAAAAAATGTAGTTTGTTGTAAAAAACTACTTTTCGAGGGAGATGGAAATTTTTTTAAAAAATCCTTCAAAAAAATTTTAAAAAAATATATACAGAATCTATAGACAAAATTCTACAAATCAGTAATTTACATCATCTTCAAATTATTAATAGTTTAAAAGTTATAGTTGTCGGAAGTTGAAGATTATTTTAAAATTGTTCATCTTAGTGTCAAAAGTGGCAAAAAAGTGGGAATCATTATTGTGAGTTCACCCTTTGCCTCTTGGTAACCTTCTGGCTAATAGTGCTTCAAACTCTTCCTACTTTCTGATTTCCTCATACAGTTTGTGTACTTCTTCCATGTTCTTACGAAATCTTTCACTTGCTCCACTATGATCTCCTTCAGAGTACTTATACTTTCTTTTATTGTAATCATTAGATTCATCAAGATGAAAAGAACTAAATGCAGATTCAACTTTATTTACCAAAGATCCACTATTATCAAAGTTACTTAACTCAAATGCATGTAGCTTACCAATAGTAGCATCTAAAGAAATTGGCATATTAGGTACAAACCTCAATTCATTGATTGCAGAGACTCGGATTGCATAAGCTGGTAGAAGGGTTCTTAACAACTTACTTGTTATATCCTTTTCTTCAATAGTTCCACTTGCTCCTTTGATTTGACTGACAATCTCCTTTAGTCTTGTACTATACTGAGTTATGTTCTCACCTTCATTCATCCTCATAGATTCAAGTTGTCCTCTTAGACTATCTACTTTTTCTCTTTGAACATGTTCATCTCCACCATATACAGATATGAGCTTGTCCCACATTGCCTTTGCATCATTGCAGCACTCTAGATCATTAAACTCTGAATCAGTCAATGCAGAAGTTATTTCAATCATTGCTTGGATATGTTCTTTCTTTGCCTTTATTTCTTCCATAGTCAATGGATAGGTGCTCGGTGTGATGAAATCATTCTCCAGATAATATACAGCATATTCACCAACTCCTGATAGGTGCAGCTTCATCCTTTTCTGCCATGTAGAGAAACTTGACTTGTTCAACTTCGGTGCATCCCTCTTATACATCTTTGGATCTTTGCCTCAAGTACCTTTAAGCTTTTCTTCCGGAGTCCAAAGCTCTGATACCAATTGATAGTTCTGATACTTAATGTAAGTACAGATCTAATAGCCAACAAGATGAGAGGGGGGGGGGTGAATCATACAAACTTAATCTCCCATAAAAACATCAGATTCAACCTCGATAACATATACTATAGTAATATAACTAAAACTGCTAATCATGCAAACTCAAAAGCATATAAATATCATAAACCTCATAACACTAGATTTAATGTGGAAACCCAAATAGGGAAAAACCACTGTGGGATTTCAGACCCACTAAGAAATATACTCTTCTAGAGTGTGCTCGGTTAAAAGCAAATCCTGTTAAAGATTACAAACACATTTCTAGATGTGACCCGGTTAAGGGATTTCCCTCAGATATGTTAGGGTCTTCACCTTGTTAGAGGCGACCTTGTTAAAGGATTTCAAACACTCAATCAGAATGTCACCTTGCTAGAGGGTTTTACAAATAAGACTCTTAAGTACAATCGGTTAAGAGATTTTCTATCACTTCACAAAATAACAGTAATAAAAATCTATCTGCAACTTCACATCTAAAATGCTAAAGCGGATTCTTATTTGCTTAATACAATCTAGACATAGAACTAATCTTGTCCATCTGCTAGGCTTCTATACTTTGTTATTCAAACAGGTCTTCAAGCTTCCGTGCTCAGTTATCACTATGTAGCATCCCTGTGCATACATTTGCCCGCATGCATTGTTTATCAACAATTCCTTATTTATAAACAATTAGCTAACCACTTAATCTCCTTGATCACATTTCCCATGATCAATCATAGCCATCAGATCTTCAAACTTGTTAAGGTTCAATGAATCCTTCGATATGAAAAATGTTTTACCCCGCCTAGGAACTTGCATACATTTCTTGGAACTTGTGCTAGGGTAATGCGGTTCAATCTGCGTTGTAGATCTTCATGCCGATTTTCCTTTGACATAGATTCATTAACAAACTTCATGCACGACATACCAATCATTTAATCAGTTCCAGCTCATCAGCTTCCTTCATTAAATAATGCATGTAACTATTTAATGCATTCTGTTACAGCTTGGTTATAACTCGGTTACAACTCAGTAAATACTAAACTTCACTCGATAGACATTTCGCCTTCATTAACCGATAGCGATAACCTTAGGGTTTTCCGACTAGGTTCCTTCTTGATAACATAGTATAGTATTAACCTTACAATTTACAATATATGTATGATGTCAAAACAATCTAAACATCATGATCTCATCATTGTCTAATTCGGTAATAGTTGCCCAATGAATACCTTATTCATCCCCTTATTCATCATATTCTTTCTGTGTCTTTTACCGACATCTTTATACTCATCAAATCATACTTCTCAAGATATGGCAACATCATATTGAATTAGAAAATCAATTTCTTGACATCAATGACAAAATAATAATATCAAGACAGTAAATCATCCTTAATCAGTTATATCCATAATCATCAACAACCTTCTCAATATCCTTATTGAAATGCCAACAATCTCCCATTGTCTGTTATAATGCCAACATGAACTTCTTAATATGTTGACGAGAGGTGGAGGCCATAATATACAACTTTTTACAAATCTGCAAAAACCCCACAAAGCAAAAGATCCCATTGTACATAGCAAAAAACCTTCAATACTTTTAAGAGAAAAGTGTATTTTCCTCAACAAAACCATTGGTTCTGGTACCAAATATTGTAAAAAAAGATGAAGAAAGCTTGTAATATTAACTTAAAACAAAATTTACTGCAAATCTAGAACTAAATATTAACCCTGTTAGACAGTTTAAATAACTGGAAGACAACTGAGAGGGGGGAGTGAATCAGTTGTCACCAGATTATCGAAACCTTAAGCAATTAAAACTTTAATGCCTGAACACATAAGATCAATACCATAATGCATAAACCAATTACCGAAATAGTAGATATACCAATTAAGCACAAGCAACAATTAGAGAATAAATATCATCCACATGACACCAATATTTGTACGTGGAAAACCCAGTAAAGGGAAAACCCACGATGGGAAGCCTACCCACAATCAAATAATACTTCTGCACTAAGTATGTGAATACAAATTGAGAGGCCTACACTTGCAGGAAGGTCAACAGCCTAGAGCACACTGATTATTACAAAAAGAGTCTCACTAACTACATAAAACTCCATACTATAATCTAGAAGGAAGAATGAACTCCAATGATAGCATCTCCTATGCCTGAATATAGTTCTAGTTAAGCTCAATACTGGACTACTTAATCCTCTTACATAAACCCAACCCGATCACCAATGATCGACCAAATCTTCTTCATGGATTATTATTACATTATTTGCTCACATACCACATTCCTCTATGATCTACAATGAGATCTTACATCATATATATACAAACCCTCAACCATAAACAATCAAGTCGGCCACTAGACAATAAAGTAATTAAATAATTACAAAAAATATCAGTCTGAGACCAAACAAATAATATCCAACCCATAAGACATCCTAGAAACACATTAGGAAGATCAAACAACACGTTACATTAAGTCCGTCCATAACCTAGATAGTATAACCTAGAATAGAATAGGTCCTGTACCAAATGCAATGATCCCAATCAGTTAATCCTCGAACATGATCACCATCAGTATCCCGAATCTCTACTAGAAGCCGCACCATTACCACTTATACATAACATCAAAGATCTTTAACAAACCTTTGTCGGTGAAACCCTCACCGGATCAACAAACCAAGCTTACTAGCATATAAGATAGCATCTGATCACCAAATCAAAACAAACTGACTGAACATGAATTTGAGTAGCATGAATAGCAGATCCAAGCCAATTCCAAAAGCCAAAGCATACCGAAGTATACCGGATCATCATGATCTAATCTAATGAAAAACCAATCAACCTACCGAGACCAAAAGGATACCGGTAAAGCAACCAAAATAGCTAGTGTTGACATCAATGACAAAACATCAATGCAACACATAATCAGTTTCTCCAAATGGCCAACAATATCCCCCTTTGGCATTGATGGCAACACTAGATGTGAAAAATATCCAAGTGTCAAGAAATGCCAAACAAATCTCCCACACAAGAATATAGAAATGAAGTTTTGATCCATACTCTCCCTGTAGATGATATCTCAGTTAAGTTTTGCAAATTTCTCCCCCTAATGTATATATCTCCTTAAGTTTTTCGCATGAATATCTCTCCCCCTTTGACATCAATGCCAGAAATCAGACATAAATATCAAAGCAAAAACATAAACCACTGAATCACAAGACTAACTACTCCCCCTGAGTAGTAGCATCACCACATCAATTCAGAATGAATAATATCTCTGATAATGCATACCAGATCGATGCCAAATAGAATCAATCGATTTTCTGTTAGAGGGGCAAAAACCCCTAATCTATCTATGAGGTACTCAAATGATTCTTTAGGCAAAGGTTTAGTGAAGATGTCTGCAATATGCTCTTTAGTGTTCACATAAACCAATCTAACTTCATTTTCTTCCATCTTTTCCTTCAAAAAGTTATACTTGATAGATATGTGCTTTGTCTTAGAGTGAAATACCAGATTCTAAGATATGTCTATATCAGTAGAGTTATCATAGTGAATAACTACCGGTCCATTGTAATACAATTTTATGTCCTTCAACATTTTCTTCATCCATAAAACTTATGTACGTTAGTAGCAGCGACAACATACTCAACTTCAACAATAGATAGAGAAGTACATGATTGTTTCTTGTTGATCCAATAAATAAGTTTATTTCCAAAAAAGAAAGCTCTACCAGAAGTACTTTTCCGGTCATCAACATCACCTGCCCAGTCTGCATCTGTATATGCACATAAAGTAAAGTCACCATCTTTAGGGTGCCACAAACCATATTCAGATGTTCCTTGTAAGTATCTAAAAATCCTTTTGATTGCACTCTCATGATTTTCTCTAGGATCACTTTGATATCTTGATGCAATGCAAACAACATTCATTATATTTGGTATAGTCTGAGTCAATTATAGTAGACCTCCAATCATAGACTTGTATCTTGTAGGATTTATTAGTGCACATTCATCTTTCCTTGTCAATTTCTCACTTGTACCATAGGAGTACTAACCGGTTTAGAATCTTCCATACCAAATTTCTTCAACATAACCCTAGCATACTTAGTTTGATAGATGAAAATACCTTTATCAGTTTGAGTAATCTGTAAACCTAAGAAAATTCTTTCCCCAATCATAGACATCTCAAATTCTTTCTCCATATTGTTAGAAAATTCCATGCACAACTTATCTTCACCTCCAAAAATGACATCATCAACAAAGACCTCAATAATTAGTATATCATCATCAATGAATTTATAATATAGATTACTGTCAGCATTACCTTTAGTGAAACCAAGCTTTAAAAGATATTTCTCCAACCTTGCATACCAAGCTCTAGTTGCCTATTTCAATCCATATAAGGCTTTCTTTAACCTACAAACCATGTTTTTATCATCTGAAAGTGAAAAAGCATCAAGTTGCTCAATATAAACTTCCTCATCAAGATCCCCATTCAGAAAAGAACACTTAACATCCATCTGATAAACCTTATAGTTTTTATGTGCAACATAGACAAGAAATAATCTTACAACTTCAATCCTAGATACAGGTGCAAAAGTTTCACCATAATCAATTCCTTCCTTCTGAGAATATCCTTTATAGACCAATCTAGCTTTATTCCTTACAGCTTGTCCATCTTCATTTAATTTATTCCTAAATACCCATTTAGTTCCAATAACATTCTTATTTTTAGGCTGGGGAACTAAAATCCATGTGCTATTCTTTTCTATCTGATCTAATTCTTCTTCCATATCTTTCATCCAACATTCATCTTTACATGCTTCAATTACTGATACCGGTTCAACTTGAGAAATTAAGGATACCTCATTAGCTGCCAATCTCCTTCTTGTCATCACTCCATTGTTCTTATCCCCAATGATCTGATCTTCTGAATGATTCAACCTTACATACATAGGACTCTTATGACTCTATGTTCCTCTTTCCTATTCTTTAGTTACTGTTGAATTTTTTGATACTGTCGGAGTAACTGGTTCAACATTCTATTCCAGTAAAGGTGTTACCAATTCAGTTATGACCATTTCCACTGCCGGTTCTTGCTCATAAATTCTGATTTGACTTCTATTCTGCTCATCCACCTTGACATTAGCGCTCTCCACAATTCTCTGCAATCTCTTGTTATAACATCTATATGCTTTGCTTTCATTTTAATAACCAAGAAATATACCTTCATCACATCTAGGATCAAATTTGCCAATGAAATCATCTCTCCCGATATAACATTTACTACCAAAGATTTTGAAGTACTTAATTGTAGGTGTATTGCCAAGCCATAATTCATAAGGTGTCTTATCGGTTTCCCCTTTGATATGAACTATGTTGAATGTATAGACTGTTGTGCTCACTGCTTCTCTCTAGTAGATATGAGGTAGATTACCTTCCATCATCATGGTTCTAGCAGCATCCAAGATAGTTTTGTTCTTTCTTTCCACAACTCCATTCTACCAAGGTGTCCAGGGAGCAGAAAATTGTCTCCTTATGCCATGCTTCTCACAAAAGTTATTAAACTCATCGGATGTGAATTCTCCACCATGATATGACCTTAAGCACTTAATCTTCAATCCTGTCTCAATTTCAACCTTAGCTTTAAAAATTTTAAACTTTTCAAAAGCCTCAGATTTCTCCCTTAGAAAAGTAACCCACATCATTCTAGAATAATCATCAATGATTAGCATAAAATATCTATCGCCTTGAAAACTTTTGATTCTAGCAGAGCCACACAAATCAGTATGAATAAGATCAAGAACATCATTAGATTTGTCTTGTATCCTCTTAAAAGAGGTTTTGACTTGTTTTCCCATTTGACATTCTTTACATACCGGATTATAGGGCTTCACAATCTTAGGTATATCTCTAACTGCCTTAGTTGAACTGATCTTTACCATGCAATCAAAATTCACATGACATGGCCTTTTATGCCAAAGCCAACTCTCATCAATTTGTGCAATCAAACATGTCTTCTCACCGGAATTCAAATGAAATATATTACCTTTTTCTGAGTACTGGTTGCAATCTCCAATCCAGATCTATTAATGATTTTGCATTTTCCATCCTTGAATTGTAATTCAAATCCTTTATCCACCAATTGTCCTACACTCAAAAGATTATGCCTCAAACCTTCAACATAATAAACATTATCAACATTGTGCTTACCATCTAATGATATAGTTTCTTTTCCTTTTATCATGCATTCTTTGTCATCTCCAAATCTAACCAGACAATTCTTGCAAAGATAGAAACTTCATTTTATCTCTAGTCATATGATGTGAACATCCACTATCAATTACCCATTCATCCTTATCTTCAATTTTAGCAACAAGGGCATTCTCTTTGGGTACATTCTCTTCTAGTGTCGGATCATCTTCCTTGGTAGCCAAGAACACCCATTCCTTTCCATTACCGAAACCACTAGCACAGTCTTGTGTCGGTTCATCATCAGAATCAGTCAAACCTTCCTAAGTAACATGATTTATCTATGTTTTTCATGTACTTATTCTTGTTATGATATCCAAGGTTAGGCTTAAAAGATATTCTAGCTCTTTCTTCAAATCTTGAATTTCTTTTAGGACATCTAGATGCAAAATGACCTATCTTATTACATGCAAAACATTTAAAAGGTGATTTTCCTTCATACTTACTTTCTATCGGTCCTTTAGGTACTCTTCTAGAAAATAGGACTTCAAGTTGCTCAAATTCTTCATCTTCTCTCTTCATATCATCCAATTCCTTTGCATACAAAGCTTTCCAATCTTGCCTGCCAGTTGATGAAGTAAATGAATGAAAAGAAGGTTCAGACTTCACAACTTCAGAAGGTTCAAATTCTTCAAGCTCAAAAGAAGATAATTTCCCAACCAAGGTATCCCTATAGACAGAGGTATTAGCCATTGTTCTCAATTCATTAATTGTAGTAGCCTTCATCTTGTAAGTCGATGGTAAAGCTCTCAGAACTTTAGAAACTATTTCATCTTCACTCAGAGTTCCACCACAATATTGAATTCCCATGACAATTTCATTTACCCTTTCCATGAATGCAGTAATCCTTTCATCTTCTTTCATCTTCAAATTTTCATATCTCACACAATAACCATCAAATTTAGCAATCTTAATAGTAGGTTCACCTTCATTAAGAGTCTCCAACTTGTCCCCTATAGCCTTTGTTGATGATTTATCAGTCAATCCCATTATTTTCTGATCAGAAAGTGCACACAAGAGGGCTTCTCTATCTCTACAATCATTCTCAATCTCCTTATCCAAGTTTGCCAGAGGAGGATTTCTAGAGGCTGGATTAATAGGAGTAACCCCATTCTCTGTGATTTCCCAAGTTTCTGTACCAAGATATCTTAGACGAGTCTCCATCTGAATTTTCCATACTCTGTAATTTGTTCCATCAAGCCTAGGAATATCTGTCTAAAAGATAGCAGCAGATGAACTAGATGAAATTGAACTATTACTCGCCATAGGACCTTCCTCAATCGATTAAGCTTATGCAGAGAGGACCAGCGCTCTGATACCAATTGTTAGATAGTTCAAATAACTAGAAGACAACTGAGAGGGGGGGGTGAATTAGTTGTCACTAGATTACCAGAACCTTAAGCAATTAAAACTTTAATACCGGAACACATAATATCAATACCAGAATGCATAAACCAATTACCGAAATAGCAGATATACTAATTAAGCACAAGCAACAATTAGAGAATAAATACCATCCACATGACACCAAGATTTGTACGTGGAAAACCCGATAAAGGGAAAAACCACGGTGGGAAGCCTACCCACAGTCAGATAATACTTCTGCACTAAGTATGTGAATACAAATTGATGGGCTTGCACTTGCAGGAAGGCCAACGGCCTAGAGGACACTGCTCATTACAAAAGGAGTCTCACTGACTACATAAAAATCCAGACTACAATCGAGAAGGAAGAATGAACTGCAATGATAGCATCTCTTATGCTTGAATATAGTTTCAATTAAGCTCAATACTAGAAGACTTAATCCTCTTAAATAAACCCAACCCGATCACCAATGATCGACCAAATCCTCTGCATGGATGATTATTACATTATTCGCTTGCATACCACATTCCTTTATGGTCTACAATGAGATCTTACATCATATATATACAAACCCTTGACCATAAACAATCAGGTCAACCACCAGACAATAAAGCAATTACAAAACATGTCAACCTGAGACCAAACAAATAATATCCAACCCATAAGACATTCTGGAAACACATCGAGAAGATCAAACAACATGTTACATTAAGTCGGTCCATAACCTAGATGGTATAACTTGGAATAGAATAGGTTCGATACCAAATGCAATGATCCCAATCATCCAAGCCTTGAACAAGATCACCATCGACATCCTGAATCTCTACTAGAAGCCGCACCAACACCATTTATGCATAGCATCAAAGATCTTCAACAAAGCCCTGTCGATGAAACCCTCACTTAATCAACAAACCAAACTTACCAACATATAAGATAGCATCCAATCACCAAATCAAAACCAACTGACTAAACATGAATCTGAGTAGCATGAATAGCAGATCTAAGCCAATTCCAAAAGCTAAAGCATACCAGAGTATACCGAATCATCATGATCTAATCCAACCAGAAACCAATCAACCTACCGGGACCAAAAGGATATCGGTAAAGCAGCCAAAATAGCTAGTGTTGACATCAATGCAACACATAATCAATTCCTCCAAATGGCCAACAGACCCTTAATAAAGTGATTACAAAATCAAAGCAAGAAGAAGAAAACCATTACACGTGAAATACCAAATTTATGTGGAGAAACTCTTTTAGGAAAAAATTCCACCATAGAAAGAGAGGCAATTATATTACTAATCCAATGAAGATTAGAACAACAATACACTTCTTTGTAAACTTGTGTAATATCTAGCAACACTTTGTTACCTTGCACAAGTGAACAAAACACACCAAATTATAGAAACTTGTGAGGATTCAAATATCATTATGGTATCACTAAACAATCTAGAAAAACTCACACTAATCTCCAAGAATAGCTTCTTATAGATGCTTCTTACAACTATCATTGCCATCTAGCTAATTTGGGCACCCCTAGACCAATATAGGAGTCTTTATCATGGATGCTTGTCATAGGAACTCATAATGACTATCATAATCATCATACATGCACTTACAACTCCTGACAAGCACCTCAAAATAGAATATTTCAAAAGGGGGTGTCTAGCTATTGTATCATTTTCCCAAAGGATTAGTGGTAAAAGTAACTCATGCATTACATGGTCTCTTTCACCATTGTTGGTTAAATAATTTAACCTCTTATGGGTAAATTACAAGTGGCATTAGGAAACAATTAAATAAAGGATGTACAAGGTTGATGGTACCTAAATCCTAATAGGATATTTGTAGGGCGAATGCACGATGCACATATGTCTTCACAACACACACACACATGTCTGAGATCAATCCAAATCAAACAATCAAGGAATTAGGCATGACTAGTGGCAAGGATGGTTTGTGGGTTAGGATTAAGGTCTAAGGTTTGATTATTAATTTGACTAAAGAGAGGTTCATGTAGCCTGAAATTGCATGGGGTGCAATTTATGACATTACATCACCATACCATGGTTTTAGGATTCCACGTGCGGTTTCCTTTCAACTCTTCTCTATAAACTGTATGCATTTGGATTGGTAGTTGGACACACATGCAAGTGGTTGAATGATATTACCATTTTATTCTTTTTATTCTTATAATTTGTAAATATTGGTTGTAGTGGCATTAAAGAGGGAGGCAACATGGTATAGTTACAATTTGACTTGACCTCATTTACACCACTTCCCATTCTTAGGCCCTAGGTGAGAGAGTGGAGGATTCTTACATTTTGAGTGGGGTCCATAACATTCAATGGAGAGCATAATAGAATGGTCAAAGATGCTTGAGGGGATACATTTTTAATTTACGTATACATTAATTAGTCGCATTAGAGTGTTGGGTTTTTAACATACCATGGTTTAGGGTGTTATAGTTTTAGGAATCCACTTACAGATTCCTTTCAACTCTTCTCTATAAATTGCATGCATTTGATAGAGATTTCATATGTTATTTACAAGTACATATGTGTTCTCAAAATGTTGTTTGATTGAAGGGAGAATTTTATTATCTATATCCTCTTAGATTGAAGATTTATATGCACGTGTGTTCTCTTTTATTGTAGAGATTTAAAAATAAATGGTTTATCCATCAATATTGTTGTAGTTTGTCGATTTTATATGCTTTCTCCAATTCCATTTCACTGGCTAATACATGAACCCATTAAAATCACTTAATTTGATACTATTATTACAATAATTTATTTTGCATTTCAAGAATCAAATAACACTTTAAAAAGAAAATGATTCACCAATAACTCATAAATAATTAATTTAACATTATCATTTAATTAAATTAAACCTATTTAACCAATTCCCAACCATCCAACCAAATTCAATATAAATTAGAAACATCCAACACTTAAAATATCCCATCTTAAAATGTCCTTTTAACTAATTTCCAACTATCCAAACAAATTAAATGTAAATTAGAAACGTAAACACTTAAAATATTCCCATCTTAAAATATTATTAAACATGTACCATGCGTATAAATTATGATAACTCTTTTAAAATTAAAAGGCATAAATACAAAATATATCATAGAAGTTAAAATCAATCACAGAAATATCTAGAGATTAGATTAAGTATATCCAGCGAAAAATCACCAAAAAATAAGAAAGGTAGAAAAAGTCACAAATCATCTGAAACTAAAATGATGGCTTTTCTGATCTCTATAAATCATTAAAATTTACCACGGGTCATCTCAAATCTCTAAATTCAAGGAAAATGCCAACGCCAATTCTCTGAGCAAAAAACATCTCTGCAGTGACCCACGCTTTAGTCTGAAGACTGAACACCTCAGCTATCTCATTAGTCAATGCTAAAAACAAAACTAACACATTTGAAAACAACTGTATATGCAGCTGCCCTTTAAAATTCACGATTAATGTGGAATTTGGGGTACCAATATTCTAGACGTTTCTCTTGCAAGTGGCCGATTACAATGTACAGGTGACATGAATGAGACAGATTTCTTTTTCTCTCCCACACAATGCTCGGGTCTCAATTGAGTCCAATTCGCACGCTTTGGTTGAATGGTTCTTCAAAAGATTTGATTTTGCTTTTTACAAGTCTTCAACCAGGTCAACTGAAATTTCTACCTTTTTCTAAAATTTTAATAAGCTGCTCAAATGCAGGACTTGCCTTCTTGTAGTTTTTCTGTGCACAGACCTCTCAAGCAAAGAGAGAAGAATGGAGCAAATTGTTCTGGTTTGGATCTTAGGCTTTCTTTCATTGAGCCTGACATTGATTAATGGGGTCAGAGCAATTCCCCAGGAGGCTCAGATTCTTCTGCAAATGAAGGATAAGTTGAAAGATCCCCACGATGCATTGAACAACTGGAAAGAATCCATTGATGCTCCTTGCAATTGGGATGGAATAACCTGTGACAATCAGACAGGCATGGTTACTGAGATCACCTTAGAGAGCAAATCTCTCAATGGCTCTCTTGACGCCGTAATTTGCAGTTTACAGAGCTTGGAGAAGATCCACTTGCCTTTCACTAACCTGAATGGGGCTTTGCCTCTGATGAAGAATTGCAGCAAGCTTCGGTATTTGAACCTTACGACAAATTCTCTGTCTGGGACTCTGCCGGATTTTAGTCCGCTGAAATCCTTGCAGGTTCTTGATTTGACGACCAATGGGTTCTCTGGTCAATTTCCCGAGTCTTTGGGAAATTTACCTGAGCTGAGTTCACTCAACCTTGCTGAAAATGATTTTGCTGCAGGGACTATACCTTTGAAGCTCGCGAGTCTGAAGAAATTGAGGGAGCTCTATTTGGCCGACTGTAATTTGGTGGGAGAAATCCCGTTTTTTATCTTTAATTTCACAGATCTAGGCCTTCTGGATCTTTCCGACAACTTCTTGAATGGTTCTATTCCAAAGGAGATTAGCAATCTGAAGAAGCTTTACCAATTTTTCCTCTTCGATAACGAGCTCAGCGGAAGTATTCCTCCAGAACTAGGCAACCTCACATTACTGCAGCAATTTGATGCATCGCAGAACAGTCTCACCGGCAGCATTCCGGAAGAGGTCGGGAATTTGAAGGAACTTGTGATCCTTGGGCTGAAGATAAACAATCTTTCAGGGCAAATTCCTGAAAGCATAGGCGAATTACCAAACCTGCAAAGCATGTCTCTTTATCAGAATAGTTTGACAGGCCCATTGCCGCCGAAGCTCGGCAGTTTATCCAAATTCAACACAATGGACGTCTCGCAAAATCTCCTCAACGGCACGCTGCCTAAGGACATCTGCAAAGGGGGCAACATGCAGTATTTTCTTGCTCTTGAAAATTTTTTCACGGGAAACTTGCCGCAATCCTACGGAAGAGATTGCCAAAGCTTGGTACGCTTCCGAGTCAATAACAATAATCTCAAGGGCAAGGTGCCCGATGGAATTTGGGGTCTGCCGCATGCGAACATTATTGATCTGAGCTCTAATGAGTTTGTCGGCGGAATTAGCCCTGAGATCAGAAATGCAAAGAATTTGTCAGAGCTATTGATTTACGGCAACAGATTCTCCGGCAGCTTGGTGCCGGAGATTGGCATGGCGGTGCAGTTGTCCAAGATTGAAGCTCACAATAATCGATTCACTGGTTCCTTACCGAAGGAAATTGGTAATTTGAGTCAGCTCAATGCTTTGTATTTGCAGGAAAATATGCTGGAAGGTTCAATTCCTGCAGAAATTGGTCTTTGTGACTCTTTATCCGTCATTAACCTTGCCGGAAATCGCTTTGAAGGTTCGATTCCGGCGACTCTGGGATCCATTCAAAGCCTGAATTCTCTGAATCTTTCCAATAACGAGCTCTCCGGTTCGATTCCCGCAAGCCTCGGTTTGTTGATGCTAAGTTTGATTGATTTCTCCAATAATCGGTTAGTCGGCCGTGTTCCGAATTCGCTTCTCAGAGTGGGAGACTGGCAGAAATTTTCTGGCAATCCAGGCCTCTGCGCTGAAAACTCCGGAAGGAGTGATTTTCTGAGAGTCTGTTCTGTTTCTAAAGCCAAACAGGAAGCGAAAAGAGTTGAATTACTGGCCGGTTTCATTGTCGGTTTAGCCATGTCAATACTTGTGATTGGGCTCCTGCTTACTTGCCGGTATCTTCGTAACCAGACAGACTTGAAGGCAGAAAGGTTGTCATGGACTGTCAAGGCTTTTCATAATTTGAGCTTCGATGCCGAGGAGATCTCCAGCGTTTTATTGCGGAAAGAAAATATTATCGGAACCGGCGCTTCAAGTACGGTATATCGCGTGGATCTACCGAACAACGAAGTTGTAGCAGTGAAGCAGTTTTGGACGAGCAACAAAATGGAGGACGATGCAAGCAAACTTGAGAATTGTCATCATGCTAAGCAGAATGTCTTCAGAGAACATGAAAATAGACTGGCCAAGGCAGAGGTCGAAACTCTTGGAACAATTCGGCACAAGAATATTGTGAAGCTTTACTGTTACCTGTCAAACAGCGACTCAAGTCTTCTGGTTTATGAGTACATGCCCAAGGGCAACTTACTTGATGCTTTGCACAGCAGTGGCGACGGAAGAGGAGGTCATCCTTTGGATTGGCCTGCGAGGTACAAGATTGCATTAGGTACAGCTAAGGGATTAGCTTACCTTCATCACGATTGCTCCCCTGCAATTGTTCACAGAGACGTGAAGACTACAAATATCCTGCTGGACAATTTTTACGAAGCAAAGGTTGCTGATTTTGGCGTTTCAAAGGTTCTCCAAGCTAGCAGCAAAGGAGGCAATACCGGAACAGCCTTCGTAGGCACTCACGGCTACATTGCTCCTGGTAAGCACAATCTCCTTCATTTTCTTCCATTTCTCATAATTTTTTCTATGCTTCATCAAGTTTTTAATGGATCCTTAGCCTTCAAAGATTTTCTTACACAATTTTTCTCTGTAAATATTTTCTGTTCGCAATTTTTGATTTAAAATACAATTTTTCTTTGTAAATATTTTCTGTTCGCAATATTTCACTTAAAATACAATTTTCCTCTGTAAATATTTTCTGTTCGCAATATTTGACTTAAAAGGCTTATCTCACGACTTATTTACAAATGATTGGTATTTGCAGTATCGCTCATCTTTTTGGGGGTTTTCTTGTAAATATTGAAGATTTGCAATCACAGTCTTTCAAAACCTCTTTTTGCATGAAGTTTTTTTTGTAATTGCTACATATTTGAAGTGCTTTAACTTTCAAAGATTTATTTTGAAAGGATTTCAATAAACTATTCAATTATTTAAGCTTCCAAGGTTTACTGTACACTAGTGGTCGCCATGATTGCTACACATTTGTAGAACTTAACCTCAAAAGTTACTATTTTTATGCAAACTGTCTTGTAATTTGTGGCAGAATATGCATACTCTCTGAAGGTGACAGAGAAAAGCGATGTGTACAGTTTCGGTGTGGTTCTGCTGGAGCTAATAACTGGAAAGCGGTCAATCGAACCAGAATATGGCGAGAACAGAGACATCGTAGACTGGATAAGTTGCAAGATTTCTAGCAAGGAATCTGCAGTGGATGTGCTTGACTCCAAGATTTCCATGTCATTTGAGATGGAAATGATAAAGGTGTTGCGAATTGCAATAAGCTGCGTTCTGAAACTGCCTAGTTTGCGGCCCACTATGAGAGAAGTAGTGCAAATGTTGGTGGATGCGGATCCTTGCTCTACTAGCAATTCGAACACAGGCTTGAAGCAGGAAAAGGATTCAAAGCATGTTGAGTCTTACATTTGATATCTCTGAATTGTATGTCAGTGATGACATTCGCAAAAGCCCTCACTGTAGTTGTTAAAAGGTAACGGTGGATAAAGCGAACCAGAAAGGCAATAGTTGCGGATCATTTTCTTTTAACACGAAAACAATGAAAGCAATTGTTTTCATGTTTGTGTATTGAATCTTTTGGTCCGCTCTACAGATTTTTTTTTGACTCTAAGAAATAAAAAAAGCTCTATAAATAGAATTTTTCGTTCAAGAGTTTTTTTTTCAATTGATAATGCCAAAGCTTAAAAAATACAAAGAAGACGGTCAGGGACTGTCAATAATACATCATCCAAAGAAAACTATAACAGACAGCTGGCTGGAAATACAATACCGTAGCAGCTGTAAGCTAAATAGAACATCATCCATAATAATATGACAGCATGCAAAAGTAGCAGCCATACATAAGAATATGACAGCTATACATAAGAATGTAAAAGTAGCAGCTCTGAGCTACATAAAACATCAGTCATAACTGTAAAAATGACAGCCATAAACAGCAGCATGGCAACAAGATGACTAACAGCTAGAATGGCTAATTGAGCAAGAGTTGTCTTAGTTCTTGAGAAATACATATATTCTTATTTCCGAGCAGCTGAACCACTTGGTGTTTGATGCATTGAATCTATCTGCTATTTTCTTTTTGTAGATTGTCTCGTCTTATGTTAACCTGTTAAAAATAATGAATACGTATGAGTAAAATACATTTAAAGGTGTTAATAAATGATTAATAATTTTCTTAGCTGAATATTTGTAAACAAGTAAAAAAACTAACAATAACATTTAAAGATATTATTAAATATTTAATAGTTTTATTAGTTTAATAATTATGTTGGTGTAAATAAATATTCATTTTGGATATTATTACACTTTACTTAAGTTAACTTAGGATAATGCATCTCTTCGTAGTTTGGATTTGAGACACTTAGGGAAGTGTGCACATAGGGATAGAGCTTGTAGGAGAAATTCCACCTTTTGTGGTCTTATTTTGTTGTTACACTCCACATTCGGTGGGTCATCCACCTCTTGTGGAATATTATATTATTTCTCCTACCTACCCCTAGTATTTCTTACCTACTCTTGTTTCTCATTGAGCCACATGTCATAATTATGTGCTCGTACATCCATATGGCCTTGCCTATATAAGCAGGTCTATATTCATTGTATTGGTTAATCCAGTTGATCATTTGCATATTGATGAGAATACGGTTTATTCTTGTCATTCTATTATTTCTCTTTTTATGCTTTTCATTGTGCCCTTGATCTTGGCAAAATCCTACATGGTATCAAAGCTATTGGGGTTTCATTGATTAGTTTTTTGGAGACATTTTGGAGGCTTCTATTTTCAGATTTGGGGATCTTCATTTTTGGAGGGCATCATACAGCGATTTGGACATCACCATTGAATCCTAGAGGCCGTTTCCATGAATTTCGACTATAAAGTCGACCTATTTTAGTGAGAAATTTTTTTCCCCCATTTTGGCTATTATTGTATGGATTTCGAAATTTTTTTATTTTTTGAAAAAAAAAAAAGAAAAAGGGCATTCAAAAGAAAAAAAAATTAAAAAAAAGAATATATTTATTTGTTGTTTTGGGGTCCGCAGACCCCCCCGTACCCCACAGTACCCTGCCGGTTGCAGGTTGCGTCGTCGTGTACCTGCGCTATCGTCGTACCTGCGTTGACGGAGCTCCCGCCGCCACCGTGCAATTCCCGCCGGCCACCCAGTCCTCCCGCCAGCCGCCTCGCTCCCGCCGTCGGCCCCCGCAGACCCCAGCCCACCGATAACTGTTGCCTCCAATAACTGTTGCCTCCGGCGACGCCTTCCTCCTGCCGGTGGTCCACTAAACCAGTGTCTCGCGCCCGCCACGTGGCAGGCGACCACTGGCCCGCGGTCAACAACCGTACGCCCTGTCACAGCACCACGTCAACAGTCCGTACGCCCAATCAGCAGTCCGTACGGTACGGACGCCCAGTCAGCAGGGAGGTGAAGTTTGTGTGACGGTCATACGACCATCAAATTTAAGCCAATAAATTGCTGACGTCAGCGCCACATCAGCAGACTTTTGAAATTTTTTTGACCCCCTCTCCATTGAGCTTTTCAGTTTTGTAGTCCAACTTTGAAAGGCCATATCTTGCTCATTTTTGCTCCTTTTTTAGTGCTATTTTTTTTGAAATGGGCTAAAATTTCGTGGTCTTCGCAGTGGTGTGGTTATTTTCTGATTTTGGTGCACATTTTTTTCAGAATTTTTGGATTCTCTCAACTATACCTGTCCAATCCTCAATTTTGCAACTTCAAAGGCCTCGTTTGAGCTCATACGACCTCCTTTTCAAGTGCCATTTTTTTTGAAAGTGCATGTTTTTTTGTCTACTTTCATAATCTATGATCAAATTTCAGAGATTTTGAGTGGAAATTGTACTTTCAGATATTGGTCTTATTTGGCTTATTAGGTACTTGTAAAAGTGCTTGGATCTTAGTTTAGATCTCTTGCATTATCAGTTTGAGTCTCTTTTGGCCTTATTGAGGTAGTTGTAAAATTGTAATCAAAAGTCCACTTTGCCATTTTTTTGCAAGTGGCCCATTGTATACGCACTAAGTATAAAGTGTCAAATCATCACTTTTGGGGGGGGTTCTTTGATTGAGTGAATTTGGGGGGGTGTCTTGTGTGATTGTGCCTCTCTTTGTGCTCTTTCATTTTTGTTGCAATGAGTCCTCATAAATTTCCACCTTTAACTCCACATAATTATGCATCATGGAAAATTAAAGTATGGAGTAAATTAATGGAAAAAGGTCTCACGCATTACATAGATGGAACAATAGCAGCACCACCTGATCCTAAGGCTGATCCTAATGCTCAGTTAGAATGGCTCACAAAGAATTGCATAGCTCTTGGAACTTTGCACAAGTATGTATCAGATGACCTCATTTTTCACATTGAGAAGTGTACAACAATCAAGGAGGCTTGGGATATGTTTCAGAAATTGTATGGTCAAGTTGATGAAATCAGAGGTTACAAAATTGACAATGAGCTCACCAACTTGGATCCTAAGAGTTTTGATACAATCCAAGATTATGTCACCAAAGCAAATGAGCTAAGAGCAAAGCTTAAGGATTGTGGAATTGACAAAAAGGATGCTCAGTTGATATTCAACTTGTTGGACAAGCTTGCACCAGAATATGCAGCATTTGTGTCTAGCTTCCAAACTCATCGTTTGATAGTGGGGATTCCTATGTTTTGCCTTCATTTGATGCTTTCACAGAAATGTTAATATTGGAACAATCTAAGTTGTTGAACATGGGACTTTTCAAGTTTTCAAAATCCAAGGCTTTGGTGGCAAATCAAGGGAATCAAGGAAGTCAAGGCAAAGATTCCAACAAGAAGAAAAAGCAATCTAGGTCTAAGCCACACCAGGAAAAAGGACAATCATCCTCTCCATCACTAGGCGATTTTTCATCCTCTTCCAAGAAGGGGACACCACCTAAGAAGGATAAACCAACTTGTGCATATTGCAAGAAGTATGGTCATGATGAGCATCGATGCCATGCAAAGCAATTTGACGAGTTAACTAATCTTCTTAAGAAAAACAACATCAACTTGCCATCCGCCTACACAAAGAAGGATTCATCTCCTTCCTCTTCCTCACAGTCCAAGGGAAAAGGGCAAGCATTTGTGGCTACAACAGGTTCTTCACAGCAATGGATACTTGACTCGGGTGCCTCATATCACATGGGTTCTACAAAGGAGCAGTTTTCTTCATTGGAGCCATCTAAGGTACCTCACATTTACATAGGTGATGATACACAAGTAGAGGTTGAAGGGAAAGGTTCAGTTGACATGGATGATGGAACATTTGAGAATGTTTTCTATGTTCCTAACTTGTCTACCAACCTTCTCTCTATCTACCAAATCACTCACTATGGGAATGGGAAAAAGGTTGAGTTTACACCAGATTCAGTTGTGGTAAAGGAACTTGATGATGATGCCTTGGTAGCAGTGGGACAAGTCAATGACAACTCAAGGTTTTATTCATTCTCCCACTTTGTGCCAAGTTCACCTTCTAGGGCCTTGCTTACTCATTCAAATTCAGAAAGTAAGCTATGGCATGAGCGGTTTGGTCACCTCAACTACCGCTATCTTCAGTAGCTCAGCACTAAAGACATGGTCATAGGTCTACCTCGAATCAGTTTTTTAGAGGGTATATGTTCAGGTTGTTCCATGGGCAAGCATCTCGAAGAAAAGTTTGATAAGGGGAAAGCTTGGAGAGCTTTGGAAGTTCTTCAACTTGTTCACAGCGATGTAGCAGGTCCATTTCTAGCACCTTCATTTAGTAAGGCCCTCTATGTCCTCACTTTCATCGATGACTACTCCCGCTTCACTTGGGTCTACTTTCTTATTCATAAGAGCGAAGTATTTGACAGATTTTAGGACTTCAAGACTCGTGTGGAGAAGCAATCAGGGAAAGTGGTCAAGATTCTTTGCACAGATAATGGAAGGGAATATGTGAACAAAAGACTTGAGGATTTTTGTACATTTGAGGGGATTGATCTTCAACATTCTATCGCATACACTCCACAATAGAATGGGGTTACAAAATGCAAGATTAGAACTCTCAAAGAAATGGCTAGTTGTATGATACATGCACATTCTCTTGATCCCGCCTTTTGGGCAGAGGCTATCAGTTGTGCCACACACATCCAGAATCGGGTTGCTCACAAAGCTTTGCAAGGTATTACTCTTTTTTAGGCTTGGGCTGGTAGGAAACCAATTGTGAGACATTTCAGAGTCCTTGGGTGTCCAGCATGGGCTCACATACCTCCACAGAAACGCAAGGCATTGGAACCTCATAGTCGGCCTTGCATATTTGTTGGATATCCTGAGGGTGTTAAGGCATACAGATTGATGGATCCTGAGACACATGAGGTGTTCATTGAGAGGAGTGTTCACTTTGAGGAAAGCTCTCCTAGCTTAGCCTCTCTACCTCCTCCACCTTCCTCCATTGTGGATAGTGATGCTAGTGATTCAGATGATGAGACTCCTTCAACTCCGACTCGCAGGGTTACACCTCCGCAGGGTCCACTTGCAGTTGAAGAGCCTCGTTCTCCACCTCCACCTTGACCTCGTTGGGCTCGACAGACACTTGAGTCCGCGGGTTCTCTTGTTGGTGATCCTTCAGATACATGGAGAACTCGATCACAACATTAGGATCTTCCACATGCATTCATTACTACCGCTTCCGATCCACAGACATTTAGGGAAGCATCAGGGGTTCCTGAGTGGGACCAAGCTATGGAGGAGGAGTATAGTTCCTTGATGAGGAACAACACATGGGATTTAGTCCATCTCCCTAAGGGGAGAAAGATGGTTCGATGTAAGTGGATCTATCGGACCAAGTTTGCAGTGGATGGTAGTGTGGATAAGTATAAGGCTCGGCTTGTTGCGAAAGGTTTCTCTCAGGTTGCAGGTGTTGACTATACTGAGACCTTTGCACCCGTAGCCAAGATGAACTCCATTCATTTGACACTTGCTATTGCTGCAGCTCATGGTTGGGTTGTACATCAAATGGATGTGAAGAGTGCTTTTCTTCATGGTGATCTTGATGAGGAGATTTATATGGAGCAGCCAAAGGGTTTCATTCAAGATACTTCCTTGGTGTGCAGACTAAGAAAATCTCTCTATGGCCTTAAGCAAGCCCCCAGGGCTTGGTACACCAAGATGGATTCCTTTCTACTCTCTGCAGGGTTCACCAGGTGTCATTCCGATCCGAATGTCTACATTTTGTGAGAGGATGACTCTCACTTGATACTTGTGCTCTATGTTGATGACTTGATCATTACAGGGAGTACTTCATCCATCATTAGTAGGGTCAAATCTGCTTTGCATGACAGATTTGCTATGACTGACTTGGGTCTTTTGCACTACTTTCTCGGGATAGAGATTTCACAATCACCTTCCAGGATTACACTATCACAGCCCAAGTATGCTCTTGATCTACTTGCACGCTTTCATATGGCTGATTGTAAGCCTGCCCCGACTCCCTTTCTTTTAGGAGTCAAACTTGAGGCTCAGTGTTCTTCTCCACCAGTTGATGCCACTTTGTATCATCAGCTTGTGGGTAGTCTCATCTACTTGACCCATACACGCCCTGATATTTCATTTGCAGTTGGCATGGTTTCCTGCTTCATGCAAGAACCACATGAGCTTCATTGGAAAGCCACCAAACGCATCATTCATTACATCCAGGGTACACATCACTATGGGATTCACTATGCAACAGACATAGGACTTCGCTTGGTTGGTTACACAGACTCCGATTGGGCTGGCGATCTTGATGATTGTAAGTCTACTTCTGGTTACAGTTTTCACCTTGGTTCAGGCCCCATTTGTTGGCAGAGAAAGAAGCAACATGCTATTGCTCTCTCTTCGACTGAGGCTGAGTATCGAGGCGCTGTTAACGCAGCGACTGAGACCATTTGGCTCCAGCAGATTCTCACAAATTTTGGATTCACCACTCCACGGCCAACAGTTCTACATTGCAACAATCAGAGTGCTATTGCAATCTCAAAGATTCCAATCCAGCACCAGCGAACCAAACACATCGAGATTCATATGCACTATATCCGAGAGCTCATTTAGGAGCAGGTCATTGATTTGCAGTATTGTCCTACAGCAGAGCAGGTTGCTGACATATTCACCAAACCTTTCACCGAGAGTAAGTTCCAGTAGTTGTGAGCTCTCTTGGGGGTGCGGGATGTGTCATTAGGGGGGGTCAACTGACTTCTCCTTCCTCTCTTATGGGGGGGACTTTTTCCTCTTTGAGGTTTTGTCCTTCTTCTTTGAGAGTCGTTTGTTCTTTCATCTCTCTTTTGGGGGGGAGTTTTTTCCCACTGGGTTTTCTCCCTTTTTCCGTTTGTGAGAGATTGCATTGCATAGTTTTGCTTGCATTAGCATATTGTACATGGGTACCTATCATGGCCTAGTAGCCGGGACCCATCTTGCATTGTTGACTTAAGTCTTCATTCCCTTGTTTCTCATTGAGCCACATGTCATAATTGTGTGCTCGTACATCCATATGGCCTTGCCTATATAAGCAGGCCTATATTCATTGTATTGGTTAATCCAGTTGATCATTTGCATATTGATGAGAATATAGTTTGTTCTTGTCATTCTATTGTCTCTCTTTTTATGCTTTTCATTGTGCCCTTGATCTTGGCAAAATCCTACAAATTAAATATTTATATTTTTCTAAGATTTAATATATATAAGTCAGAAAATTCATAATTATTTATATTTAGCATACATTTGATAGTGTAGTGTCATAAAATTGCGACCCTAGAAATTTTCGTCTGCATTAGGGTCCTCACGCAGGCAAGATCGAATCCTTTAGCCTAATCGGAGACTGGAAATTGCTCAACCCTCAGAAAAAACTTCTTCCTTGGCCTCTACATACCCCATTTGCACTCTGCCCTGGAGAAAGGGGTAGGGCAGGGGCGTGGTGCCACTGTCCCCCCTTGGACAGGGGCGTGGTGCCCTTGTCCCTTCCCTATTTTGGGGTAAGACCCTTCCTAGAGTTGCATTGTTGGTTGTGCATTGGGTGGGAAACTCTCCCGATGTTGGCATGTGATGAAAACCAAATCCACTAACACGTATTTAAGGGGAATTCATTCTCTCATTTGTATCAATTGGATAGGTCAAAGTTGGATAAATTCAAGCGATCAAGCATTCAAGCATTCTTTTCTAGCATTGAGCATTCTCAAGTCTCCCTTCAAGGCTAGGTGTTGCATTCACGTCAAGGATTCAACCATTGACGAGGAGATTGATTCCAACATTTATTTCCACATAAGCATTTCTATCAACATTGCTATCACAACCTCCCTTGAGGTGATTTACAATTCAGTCTTTCATTTATAGCTACTTGCAAGTACTTTCTTTCTTTACTTGGTTAATTCCAAAACTGGGGTTTGACCTAAAGGCAAACCCCCAATCCCAACCCATTTTCTTCTCTTTACTGTGTGTAGGTTGCAGGTGCGCAACTGTACTTTCAGATTCAGGCTCCATTTGCAGAGGCGGAAAAACCCTTTTCGTTTCGCAGATTTTTCGGAGGACTGTGTACGTTTCCGCCATGGTCCAGACAACTTTTCTCAAATTCATAGGGCAACTTTGTCTTGACATATTGCTGCCAGATCCAGGTGCACAGCTTCATCCCATGTTTTGATCTTAAGTTATAATCAGTTCTTTCTCACTTTTGCACTACATAATTCAATCAATTTCCTTCCCATTTCAAACAAGGAAGAGGGGATCAACCTATCATTCCCATTTCATTCAGAATTCAATCTACCATCTTCGTGTGGAGAGATTGAATCTAGTGAATTCTCCTCTCCTCTTCTTGATGTAACATGGTGAAAAGTGTTTGAAGGGTAATCAATAGTGAGACTGTCATCTCTCTTTGAGGGAAAGGGTAGTTTTCCTCTTGATCTATCATTCACCATTTTTCCACCATTACATTTTGGTGAACCTGACATCTTGCATGCTTTCCTTTGAACAAAATTGCATATTTTTCATTTACAAGTTTTAAATTTCTGCAAACTTAGTGGTTAAATTATTAAAAACCCTAGTTTTTAATTAAAATTGAACTTGTAATTTATAAAAATTGCTTGTGGTTATCTTAATCTGAAAATTATTTTCATTGTCAAATTCAATTTTCTCATTGTCTTGTTCAATTTGCAAATAAAATTTACAAGATTAAGAGGTTACTTGTTAAAACCCTAATTTTCAAAAATCATATTGAACTTGCGCAAAAATTGGATTTCAATTTAATTTTCAGATTTCTGATTGTTCTCAGATTTGTCTTCAATCCTACAATTCAAATTTTCAATTTCCCCCCTTTTTCCCAAAATTCAAATTTTAAAATTAAGTGGTTAGGTCATAAAACCCTAATTTTCAAAATTAATTGGATTTTGTGCACATTTCAAATCAATTTCATTTCAATTCAGATTTCTAAACATTTTCCAAGGTGTCCCTATCCATTAGGTTTGACCTTTTTCAAAATTGCAATTCAATTCCTCTTTTTCTCCAAAACCCTAATAGGGTCCTATCTTTACATTTGCGCCTTCATTTCGCCCATCTGGAGATCATAAAATTCGCTAATTTTTTGGGGTTAGCTTTAAAATCATCGTAATATCCATCCATGGAAATTTCGAAAAAAATTGGTCAGACCATGTGCATTCCCGCCATGGTCCTCTGTTTTTTTCCCGAAATTTTGGGAGACTGTTATGACTTTATTTACTAGCCTAAATCCAAAAGATTGGCTGATTTTATCGATTTTTGATCCCTCAAGAATTGGAAATACCTTCAAAATTCAACATTTCAAATTTCAAGAAAATTTCAAAATTAAGAGGTTAATTATAGTCTGCCCTGATTTTAAAAATTCTGATTTTAAAATTAAGTGGTCTTCCCTTGGCCCTATTTTTAAAACTCCAATTTCCTTTCATTTTTGGAAATTGTGTCATTTCCTTCCTCCAACAAAGTTCAAATTGTGTAATCATTATTTTCTTAAATTTTGCATTACTCAATTTTGTAAGTTTTGTTCCACAATTCAAAATTCAAATTTTCCTTCTAGTGCATGAGTTTTACCAATATTAGTCCTACCTATCCTATCCCTATTAGACAAAGCATTAGAATTAAGGCTTCCCAAGGTTTAATTACCGAGGAGATGGAGCCTAATTTGGGTGATTTCTTTAATGAGGATCATGTTAATTCTTCCCATCCTAATCATGTGCCTATTCACCCCATTGATGAATCCCATGGTGAAGAAGAATCTTTAACTAGGGTCTCTATAAATCAACTTTCCACATTGGAAAATTAATTTGATAGCTTTCAACAATGGATGTCCCAAGAATACTCTAATAGTGAAGCTCTTCTATTAATTCAAGGCCTTAAGCACATGATTCAAAGTGATAATAATAGAATTGATATATTGTGTGACATTGCACATATTGTTGATTCTAATGTCATGCCTATCAAGAGTTGCGTCGAAACCCTAGGTTATTCACAACCTTCACCGCAAGTCAATCCTTATATTCCTTTGACTGCTCCTATGACTAGTATTCCTACTTTCACATCCAACATCATGGCTACTTCAACTCAAAATGTCATTCCTACAACCATGGGTCATGGGGTCAATCCCTCTTCTTCATTTAATCCTCCATCGTTACCTATGTCTTCCATGAATATTCATATTATTCCTCAACCAATCAGTGTGACACAAAGGGGCAATTCCTTCAACAACTTTATTCCTCCTTTAAGTGTCCCTTTTCCTACCCACTCATCACCCATGCCTACTTACCATAATCCCACCACCTTATTCGCAATCCATACCTTCTTTCAATAACATTACACCACCTTCCCAATCACCTATGTATAACATCAATTCTTCTACCGAAGTGACAATTAACAATCTTGCTCAAACTATGTCTTCCTTACAACAACAAATAGCTTCCATGAGTCAATCTAAATTTAGTGTGCCCACCTTTGATGTGTGAGCCCACTTTATCTTGATATTGTTAAAGTCGTGCCACCTAAACATGTTGAGATCCTTCAATTGGAACTCTATAATGGAAAAGGTGATCCTCTTACGCATATCAAAACATTCCAAACCTCGTGTATTGATTTTGCTTATGATCAATGATTACTTGCAAAACTGTTTACAAGAACACTAAGAGATAAGGATTTACATTGGTATTGCTCTTTGCCTTCTTATTCTATCACTTCCTTTCAACAACTAGCAAATGCTTTCATCCAACAATTTCAAAACAACATTGGTCCTAAAATCACTTCGATTTAATGCATTGTAAACAAGGTGTTAAAAAAAAAGTGACTGATTTTATTGGTAGATATAAACATTTGTGTGGTCAAATTTCTTTTCATGTACTTGATAATGATATTCAAATAATTTCATTTATAATTTACAAAAAGATATCAGGGAAAAGCTTCTTTTGTCTGAGTTTACTTCCTTTTCACAGTTGTGCGCAACACTCCATAATTATCAACTAGTTGTGAGTCAAATGGAGCAATCCACTCCTATGGCTTCGAGTGATAAGGGGTAGAGTGCTCAACAACCATTTGCGAAGTTCAAACCAACAAAAAGCTTTATCAAGTTCAATGATACAATCAACAACCATGTGAATGCTACAACAGGTGTGCCTTCTATTTCTAGATTTTTCCAAACAGAAAGACAATTTACTTCCTTGAATGAATCTTTACATAGTATTATGTCTCAATTGTTGCACAAAAATGTTATCAAACTTCCTCCTATAAAACAAATTGATCATTCTAAACTAGCATCCCCTTATTTTGATTACAATTCCTTTTGTTGATTTCATCGTCAACCTGGTCATGATATTGAGAATTTTTTTTGCATTGAAGAATAAGATTCAAGACTTGATTGATAATAATACTATATCTACATGGCAGGTGTGAATGATAAAGGAAATAAATCAGTAGCTCCTCCTAATCAAAATCTTAAGATTTTCATTGATCCCTTTCCATCTCATACCTCTAACATTATTAAGATTGTGCCTAATTCTCTCTCTTCTGAATAATTCACCTCTATGGCTCCAAACTTGGTTAATATGGTAGAAACACAAGATACGCCTAAGGATCCTTGTATTACATTTGACCCTAGTGAGACCATTAGAGCACCTGATGGCCCTTTATACTTAGTTGCAAAGGTTAAGGATATCCCTTTCCGTGGTGCCTTGATTGATCCCTCTTGCATGGTTAATGTCATAACTGAAGAGTATCTTTTCACTTTACAATTGCATAAACCAATATATGAGGCTTCTAATTTGGTTGTGAAGTTATTTGATGGCTTCTCTTGTCCTACCATTGGCTCTATCACTATTCCTATTTAAATCCATACTAAAGCCATGGATGTTGACTTTGTTGTCATACCTTCTTTTGAGCAATTCCATGTGAAGTTGGGTTATCCTTGGCTATCTTCCATGAAGGCTATTGCTTCTCCAATCCACAAGTGTCTTAAATTTCCTCACAATGGAGAAATCATAACTGTGAACCATAGCTTATTTCATCCATTTTAAAGAAGCCCTAGTGTTCCTATTGATCTCTTTTGGCCTAAACAATTTCAATCTCTTCCATCAAGGAGCGATGCTCTTTTTCAATCTTATCAAAAATGGAAAATGATATGATCTTATCCTTAAGTCAACCTATATCTCCAACACTTGACATTCCTATTATTCTTCAAGATGAGGTTCTTCCTCTTGCAGATAGAACTTATCTCCCTCTTAAGGAAGATCATCCACCTATACCCATGGATCTGACTTTACCTTCTCTTCAGGAGAACAACAATATTCTTCCTAAGGTTAGACCTATACCTCCTCCTCATGATAGACTTGGTCTCCTTCCTATAGCTAATATTCCTCCTTTCTCTTATCGAGAGAAGAGGCCTTCTTCAACCTAAACCTTCAACTATCAAGGAGAGAAAAATCCCTACTTGTTGAAATGTTCCTCCTCCTTCTTAGCCTTCCACTAAGACTCGACGAAATCATTGTGCTAGAGAGCGCCAACGAAGACGTTGTTTTTTATCTCATGAAGCTATCCCTCAAAGTATTCAATCTCCTCAGACTCCGACAGTTGACATGATTCCCTTTTCTCCTAATCAAGATGTTCAACCTACATCTCCAAATCATAACTTGAATAAAACATGTGATGGTTTTACTCCTATTCGTGTTCTTGCTCCTCTTTCTCTTAAATTTGATGAAGAAATGGGTGAAAATTTTATTCATAATGGCAATACAACTTCTAATGCTTCTGATAGTGAGTATGAATATGTTGACATAGACACGCATTTATCGGATGAGTTTTCACAAACCCTAATCCTAGCTCCTAGAATCGAACAAAGTGACTTACAACATGAGCATAGTCCTTGTTTGGATCTTGTGATTGTTGGCATACATGTAGAGTATGTTGACATGATGATATTGTGTTATCATTGATGTCAATATGCTGAAGAGAGAACTAGTAATATGTTGAAGAGTGAACCGGTAATATGTTGAAGAGTGAACCGGTAATATGTTGAAGAGTGAACCGGTTTATTGAAGTTAAGCAACTGGCAAAGTGAACTGGTATAATGTTGTGAACCGGTATATGTGCAAAAGATGAAGTGGTACGTTTGTCCAAGTGAACTGGTATATGGAATGTTTTCTATCAAGGTTTAATATGGTATGACTACCGGTTGGTAGTCCCAGCCTCAGGGTTTTCAGTTGAAGTGTTTTGAGCCTGTGTGATTCAACCGATGGCATTGTGTGATGAGTTAGCATTGTAATGGAGATCAAATCATGTTGCCATGTCAGCCTCGTGCGCATCAATGATCTTGCATGAAGGGGATTGATCCTATCTACCTCGGTAATGTGTGAAGTCCCTGCAAATGGTGAAGAACGCATGATGGGTTATCGCCTCCAAGAAGCAGTGAAGAACGAATGATGGAGAATGTCTTGAGATCTATTCAAGATCGTTGTATTCAAATGCAAAGTGTTCAATGGTCAGGATTGAACCGACTGAATTGCTCAACCTAAATGTTTAGAGTTTAGGGTTTATGCTACTGACCTATCTATTTCCTATAAGGTCGATGTTGTGTTTCATGTTGAGATTGTTGGCAAATGTTGTGTGTGTATCTAAGTGCAAAGATACGTGATTCTTGCTAGACCAAATAAGAGAATTGATACCTACAAAGTGTGTGCAGAAGGAAGGAACTAAAGTGGACCTACATTGGCATTGAGTGTTGTTACCAAATCATTGTAATACCTATTGATCTCTAATCACTTCAACAATTGGAAAATCCCTTAACAGGGTGGCTTTAACCGGCTTGCTGTAAATCCTTTAACAAAGTGACTCAAAGCCATTGAGTTCATAAAATCCTCTAACAAGGTTTAACCCTTAATCGGGTATTCTAGCCATCCCTTAACCAGGTGATCCCTAACAGGATCAGTTCCTAATAGAACCTGTTGTAACAGTCTTTAATTGGACTAGGCTCCTAACAGAGCGGACTTCTAAAGAGTTCAAAAATAGCTTGTGGGTATTCATCCCCACTGTGGTTTTTCCCAGTTGGGTTTCCACGTGAAAAATATGTGTGTCATGTGTGATGCCTCTTTCATGTGATGTTTTGTTATTTCCTGTTTAGTGGTGAATCATGTTGATCTAGTAAATGATTGTATCTCTAATGATAGATTATTTGTTTATACATAAGGATAAAGAGGATATGAGAGAGTAGGTTGTATGGAAAGCTAAGCGTTGCCGGTTTATGTCTTTCACAGTCACATTGTGTTTAACCGGTAGTAATCTGGTTCATACCGATGTTAGTGATTTCCAATCAAGATTCACTGTTTGCAGTCAAACCGGTTCAAGAAAAGTTTTTGAGTCTGTACTGATTTGCCCCCCCCCTCTCAGTACTAGTTTGGTACTTACTGTTCATCATTGAGTTATCAATTGGTATCAGAGTATCCTCCAGGTCCTCTGTGTTGTAACCTTAACCACTTGAGGGAAAGATCCTATTGTAATGATGAAGAGGGAAGGTCCAAAGTTCAACAGAGATAACTTTAAAATATGGAAGGACAGAATGAAGATATACATCAGAAGCATGGGTGCTCAACATTGGAGCTATGTTGAGAATGCTTATGTTATCCCTACCAGTACTCTCACCGATGACCAAAAGAGAGTGATTCAAGAGAATGGGCAAGTCATGGAAGCCCTAATTAGTAGTTTATCTGACATTGAGTTTATTGATGTTCAAGACAAAGATAATCCCAAAGAAGTATGGGATGCCCTTGAGAATATCTATGGCGGTGATGAGCATGTGAAACAAGCTAAGGAAGAAAGCCTTAGGGGAAAGTTTGAAGACATGTAGATGGTTGAAGGAGAGACCATTCAACAATATGGAATAAGAATCGAAACTGTTGTTGGAGATATCAAGAGTGCAGGTGGTAAAATGGAAGATTCCACTATTGTTTGCAAAATTTTGAGATCCTTCTTACCGGTCTGTGTAATAAGGGTTGCAACTATTCAGGAGTTGAGGTCTGTAGATAAGACAAAGGTATTCGTAGACTCCATAATTGTAAAGCTAACAACTTATGAGCTAAATAATTATGATGGCAGTATTCAGAAGACTGAATCAGCCTTCAGAGCATCTGCTACACTATCCAGAAAAAGCAAAGAAGCTAGTACCAGTGGTGAACCAAGACAGAATAGAGAAATGGATGATGAGGAGATCCTAATGGAATTTGAAGCTCTTCTTGCCAAGAGACTTCCTAAGGGAATCAGTAAATACAGAGGTAAGCTTCTTTTGAAATGATTTTCTTGTAACCGGATATGACACATTGTTGTAAATTGTCCTAATGGTGATAAGAAGGATAAACTGGAAAAGTTCAAGAAGTTCAAAGGAGGAAACCAGAGAAACTATTTTGTAGCAGTTGATGAAGGTGTCACTGATGACGAATCAAAAGATGAAGAAAATGAAGATATTGTGTTCGTAGCAGTCAAAGAAGACATGTCAGACAAGAAGGCTCTTGTCTCCTTCTTTGATAATCCCAATGAGTGGATTATTGATAGTGGTTGTTCTCACCATATGGTTGGTGACTGGAGTAAGTTTCTATCTCTAGAAGAGTATGATGGTGGTGTGGTTCATTTTGGTAATGATGCACCATGTATGGTAAAAGGCAGAGGGTCCATCTCTCTGAATGTAAGAAGAAGTGCTGACAATGTGTATTGGGTAGAAGGTCTAAGGCACAACCTTTTGAGTAAATTGCTCAATTGAATAATAATGGACTCACTTTGGAATTCAAATATGGAGTGTGCAAAATCAAAGGAAAGAGTGGTGAACTGATGACTACTGGTATGCAGACCAAAGGTAACCTATTTTAGCTAAATGCTAATGTCAGTACATATCTTATGGCTAAGTTTGAGGATAGCTGGATATGGCATAGGAGACTCTGCCATGTAAACTTTGACAATATTGTGAAGGCCAGTAAGATCAAGGCAGTTAGAGGATTGTCAGTGCTGAGAAAACCGTAAAATCCTTTGTGTAGTGAGTGTCAACTGGGGAAAATGTATTTCTCAACTTTCAAAGGTAAATCTTTCATTGCAGACAATTTACTTGATCTTGTGCATACTGATTTGTGTGGTCCTATGAAAACTAGGAGTGTGCAGGGAGATAGGTATTTTATAATTCTTACAGATGATTTCTCAAGAATGATGTGGGTCACATTCTTGAAGGACAAGTCTAAAGCCTTTGGAAAGTTCAAAGCTTTCAGAGCACTGGTAGAAAAGGAAAGTGGTAGAAGAATCAAATGCCTAAGAACTGATCAAGGAGGGGAATTCATTTTCGGTGAATTCAACAAATATTGTGAAGAGAATGGCATAAAGAGGCAACTATCTGCCCCTTGGACTCCACAGTAGAATGGCCTAGCAGAACGAAACAACCGGACTGTGGTTGAAGCGGCTAGAACTATGTTGATCCAAGGAAAGGTTGCTCACACCTTTTGGAGAGAAGTGGTGAGCACTGCAGTCTACACAATGAACCAGGTACTCATCAAGAAAGGAAAGGATAAGACTCCTTATGAGTACTAGACCGGTAAGACACCAGTAGTAAGCTACTTCAAAGTGTTTGGTAGCAAATGTTATATCAAGAGGAGTGAACATCAGAGAAAATATGATGCAAAATATGATGAGGGAATATTCTTAGGATATTCCACCAAGAGTAAAGCTCTCAAATGTTTCAACAATAGGACTCAGAGAATTGTTGAAAGCATCAATGTTAGGGTTGATGAAAACTCTGAGAAACTTGAGGAAACTGGCAGAGAGCATGTAGGAGATGAACCGGTAGTAACCTTCCGGGAACCTGTTGCAAATCAGCCCAATACCAGTAATTGTGCTCCTACATAGGTGGATGTTGATGCTGATGAAGATGAGGATGAAGAAGAAAAGAAAGAGGAATCTGTTAAGAATATACCTAGGTATATAAAACTCAATCATGATCCAAAGCAGATCATAGGAGACAAAGATGCAGGAATTCTTACAAGAAGAAAGGTCAGAGAAAACTCATGTATGATCTCTGAATTTGAGCCTAAAACATTCAGAGAGGCACATAAAGATGAAGACCGGATCAAGGCGATGGAGGAGGAACTTGACCAGATAGAAAAGAATGGTACATGGTCTTTGGTACCCAGATCGGAGCATAAAAATGTCATTGGAACCAAATGGGTCTTCAGAAATAAACTAAATGAGTATGGCACAATGGTAAGGAACAAAGCCAGACTAGTATGTAAAGGATATGCCCAAGAAGAAGGAGAAGACTATGGAGAAACCTTTGCTCCAGTAGCAAGATTGGAAGGAGTTCGTATGCTTCTTGCATATGCAGCTTTTAAAGGAGTCAAGGTATGCCAAATGGATGTAAAATCTGCATTTCTAAATGGAATACTTGAATAGGAGGTGTATATAGAGCAACTAGATGGGTTTTCCCTATCAGAAGACAGTGACATGGTGTGTAGGCTACATAAAGCCTTGTATGGACTGAAGCAGGCACCTAGAGCATGGTATGAACACTTGCACTCCCATCTTGTGAAGATTGGATTTGAAAGAACAAGTGAAGATAGCAATATCTACTTGAAATCAGAAGGAGATAAGATTCTAATCTGTGAAGTATTTGTTGATGACATAATCTTTGGTGGAGATGACAAGATGAGTCATGACTTTGCAGATGAGATGAAGAAGGAATTTGAGATGTCACTCATAGGAGAGATTAAGTTCTTCATTGGACTGTAGATTCAGCAAATGAACTTGATGGAATCTTTATCACTCAGTTCAAGTATGTCAAAGAGGTGTTGAAGACCTTTGGCATGGAAGACAACAAACCGGTTGGTACACCAATGGTGACCAGTTGTAAACTATCAAAAGAGGATGACTCAGCATTGGTAAATGAGAAGGAATATCGATCAATGATTGGTAAGTTGCATTATGTAGTGCATAACAGATCGGACATTGCACATGCAGTGGGTATTACCACTCGGTTTCAAAAAAGCCCAAGAGAATCCCACTTGGTAGCAATCAAGCGGATTTTTAGATATCTGAAGGGAACTATTGACTATGGATTATAGTATCCATACAATGATGATTTCAACCTGAAAGTGTTCACAAATGATGATTGGGCTAGTAATGTGGATGATTGGAAGAGTACAACCGGTGGTGCATTCTTTCTCAGTGGTAGACTGGTCTCATGGATGAGTAAAAAGTAGAGTTGTATCTCTCAGTCTACAGCAGAAGCGGAGTATGTTGCAGCTTTTATGAATTGCACCCAAACTATTTGGATGAAGCATGTATTGAATGGCTTCAAAGTTCCTATATCTGAACTGGTAAGTATATTTTGTGATAATACAAGTGCAATTAACATCTCCAAGAATCCAGTTTTACATGCTAAAACCAAGCACTTTGAACTCAAGTATCATTTCTTGAGGGAAAAGGTTCAGAACAAAGAGGTGGTATTGGAACATGTTTCCAATAAGGAGCAGTTAGCAGACATATTCACCAAGCCTCTACCGAAGGCTACTTTTACCTATCTGAGAGGTGAATTAAGGGTGCTGCCCCTTCAAGAGGTAAACTAAAGGTTTGTCCTCCACATCAGTCAGATCTTACTTTGCTATATCTTTTCAGGATTGATGTGTTGAAGGATGCTACTCCTTAGGGGGAGCAACATAGTGGAACATGGAATCTCGTGCCTCCACTTTGGTATTGTTGTCAAAGGGGGAGAAGATGTGAAGTAGAGAAGATATCTGCAGTATTAAGGAGAAGATGTGATGCAGAAAGAGAGATATCTTTGTATATTGCCATCAATGCCAAAGGGGGAGATTGTTGGCATATAAGTAGAGTATGTTGACATGATGATATTGTGTTGTCATTGATGTCAATATGCTAAAGAGAGAACCAGTAATATGCTAAAGAGTGAACCAGTAATATATTGAAGAGGGAACCAGTTTATTGAAGTTAAGCAACTGGAAAAGTGAACCAGTATAATATTGTGAACCGATATATGTGCAAAAGGTGATGTGGTATGTTTGTCCAAGTGAACCAGTATATGGAATGTTTTCTATCAAGGTTTAATATGGTATGACTACCGGTTGGTAGTCCCAGCCTCAGGGTTTCCGGTTGAAGTGTTTCGAGCCTGTGTGATTCAACTGATGGTATTGTGTGATGAGTTAGCATTGTAATGGAGATCAGACCGTGTTGCCACGTCAGCCTCGTGCACGTGAAGGATCTTGCATGAAGGGTATTGATCCTATCTACCTCGGGAATGTGTGAAGTCCTTGCAAATGGTGAAGAACATGTGATAGGTTATCGCCTCTAAGAAGTGGTGAAGAACAAATGATGGAGAATGTCTTGAGATCTGTTCAGGACCGTTGTATTAAAATGCAAAGTGTTCAATGGTTAGGATTGAACCGATTGAATTGCTCAACCTAAATGTTTAGGGTTTAGGGTTTATGCTACCGACTTATCTGTTTCCTATAAGGTCGATGTTGTGTGTGTATCTAAGTGCAGAGATACGTGATTCTTGCAAGACCAGATAAGAGAATTGATAATTGCAAAGTGTGTGTGCAAAAGGAAGGAACTAAAGTGGATCTGCATTGGCATTGAGTGCTATTACCAGATCATTGTAATACCCGTTGATCTCTAATCACTTCAACAGTTGGAAAATCTCTTAACAGGGTAGCTTTAACCAACTTGCTGTAAATCCTTTAACAAGGTGACTCAAAGCCATTGAGTTCATAAAATCCTCTAACAAGGTAACCTTTAACAGGGTTTAACCCTTAACCGGGTATTCTAGCCATCCCTTAACCAGGTGATCCCTAATAGGATCGGTTCCTAATAGAACCTGTTGTAACAGTCTTTAACCAGACTAGGCTCCTAACAGAGCGGACTTCTAAAGAGTTCAAAAATAGCTTGTGGGTATTCATCCCCACCATGGTTTTTCCTAGTTGGGTTTCCACGTGAAAATAATGTGTGTCATGTGTGATGCCTCTTTCATGTGATGTTTTGTTATTTCCTGTTTAGTGGTGAATCATGTTGATCTAGTAAATGGTTGTATCTCTGATGATAGATTATATGTTTATATATAAGGATAAAGAGGAAATGAGAGAGTAGGTTGAATGGAAAGCTAAGTGTTGCCGGTTTATATCTTTCATAGTCGCATTGTGTTTAACCAATAGTGTTAGTGATTGCCAGTCAAGATTCACTGTTTGCAATCAAACCGATTCAGGAAAAGTTTCTGAGTCTGTACTGATTCACACCCCCCCCTCTCACTACCGGTTTGGTACTTACTGTTCATCATTGAGTTATCAATGATGGCTCTATCTATTGTGCTCGATGTAGCTCATCTGGCATGGTTCTCGCCTTCCCGAAATAGTGATCAGAAAGATCAGGAGGCAGATGTCGTGCTAGATGAGCAATATTACCATTGCATATCTTTTTCTCTCTCTCCTTTCTTTCTCTTTTGTGACCATTCTTATATCTCTATCCTTGTTCTTCTATTTTTTCTCTTAATGTCTAGACATGGGGACGATGCAAAGCATTGAGATCTGTGTGCGGGAAAAGTGGGGGGATGAAACGAAAAAATGTGATTTCAAAACTAGTCCACACACCAATGGGACTCTTGGTGCAAGTTATAGAGTTATATTGACTAACTCAACTTCTCAAGGGATGTTCCATTGTTCTCTATCTCACAAGACCCCTCAAGCCAATGCCTTTTCTCTCAGATCACTGAGAAAAGTGACTTAGGGATGACAATCATGAAAACGAGGGATATTGATCAATCTAGCATGGATGCATTCCTAGTTATGCATGATACTAAATCTAACATGACTTAAACTAGCATGGATATGATAATAAGATGAAAGGATTAGTAACAAAAATATCCTAGCATGCTATACTAGTCTACCATGATTATTATGCGATAATGCAAATGCCTATTTAAGATGCTATGAAGATTATTTTTATCAAAGAGAGGCTAAATGCTTTATTAAAATGATTTAGATTAGATGCTTAGTAAAATGTTTATAAGTTTGATACTAAAGACTTGAATATGAAAATGGAGGAATGAGATCTCTATTTATAGGAAAAACAGGACAATGAATGGTCATGATTGGATGATCTTATCAAGGGTTAGGATTGAAAGTTATCAATCCATGTTTACAATACTCACCAATGAAATGGTGACAATTGTCAACATAAGACTGCTTTGGAGGAGATGTAAGAAGCATTAAATGCTTGAGAAAACCTCATGGTTACCCTAGGGGGTAAGGGTTAAGGTTAGCTTAGGGTTATCCATTGGATAAAGCTTTTACCCAAAGGATAAATTCTTGTGCAAGGGTTGAAGGGATAACAATGGTCAAAGCAATGAATGCTTGATGAGACCCTTGAGTTAGATGAGGGTTGAGTTAGAGAGAAAGTATCTAATCATGCAAGAGGGTTGAGTTAACCATTAATGGTTTGGAAGACTTTCAAGGTTAACTTGTTGAAGACATAAAGCCTTTAATGGTTTTCAAAGAGTTTGAAGGTTTGAGAAGTGACTTCCCTTTGCTTAGGGATGTGACAATATTTAGGGGATGGGTTAGGCTAATTTAGAAATGATTAGAAGAATCTAGAAGGGGATATAGGGAGGAAAGTGGGAGATGTAGGAGAATGCAAGTGGATGGGGGGTAATTTTAAATTAAAATAAATTACTTTATTTCAACTAAAATAGATGCAAATTGCATAAATACAAGTTGGGGATTTAAATAAATAAATTAGATTTATTTATTTGCAATGAACAATTTAATTAAATGGAAATTTAATTGAAAGGGGAATTAATTTAATTAAATAGAGGAATGAGGTTAAAATGAATATTAAATATTCACTTAGGAAAGTGGTCATTTTTATACGTCTACATTTTGCCCCTCTTTGAAATGATGTGTGTGCACATGTTGATTCAAAGAAAATTGTCTTATATGTCGATGTTGTGTGTCAAGATGCTGATATGATGATGTTGTGCCTCAGATTTGATGAATGATATTGATGACGCCCCTTCAAGAGATGAATCAAATTTGTTGATTTTGATGATTGTTTTTGAATTGATTGCATTTTTAAATGTTGACTGTGCTGAATGCAGAGTTTATTGATTCATCTCCTGAAAATGATGTTTGATAGGCTTAAAAATGAGAAAAATAGATGCCCCACCTACTAACCCTAGCTGACTTTTACCCTATAAAAGGTAAAAAGTGATTTCATTTGGATTATTTGCACCTTTTGACTTCTTGCAAGAGTGACACGTGAAGAGTGACAAAATGTCAGTTTCTGATGCTTCTCACTATTTCGAGCATGTCCGCCGATACCGGAGCCCTACCGCATATGGTCCACCTATAAGTCATCTTAATTTTGCCCTATTTTCTTTTTATTTTGTCAATTTTTATCACGTTTTTAATTTTTTGCTTCCAATTTTTGCGGTTTAGCGCGTAGCATTCCTTTCCTAGTGCATATGATAAGAACTTTAGCGCATAGGGTTTTTCAACTAGGGTAGTGTCTAGGAGTCTTCTTGTAGTGCGTTGTAGGTTTAGGATAGCACGTAGGTAGTTCTAGCACATGGGGCTAACAGGTTTGCGCATGTAGTGCTTAGGGTAGCACGTAGGGTTAACCTAGCACGTAGGGTTAACCTAGCGCATAGGGTTCTTTGACCCATACTGGACTCTGGTTGTGGTTTGCTTTGCTTGTTTCATTGAGAGCAAGTGACAGCAAGCATCTAGTAGAAACTTTCCTTGACAAAAGGGACAAACTCCTCTTCTTCTTGTTGTTCGAGGGTTGGTGGTTCAAATCAAGCTATGTTATAAGTGATGCAAACTTCTGGGAAGAAAGCGGGGTTGATCTTTCCTCCACGATTCAAGCATTGACTGAATACTAATTTTTGGCAAAAGGCTCTACTTTTTAATGGTTCTTCATCAAATTCATTTGACTTGTCTTGAAGATACAATGACATATGATGGAGAAAGGTGCGACGTGATTTGAAAAGTTGGTGATTTATGTAGAGAAATTTGCTTCGTTTGGCAAGTGTTTTGGAACTAGGTTGTCGTTTCTTCAATTTAGTTTTGTGATGAAGACTTTTTCTTCTTAAAATATGAGTAGTCATACACGAGTGATCAATGGTTTCCTTTGATTTGTTTGGATTGAGATCCTTCGTTTGAAAACTTAAGCCTACCTTATCATGTAGAGGTTTAGATTCGCCTCCACGACAAAGTGCGTCAAATGATATGGATAAGAGTTCCTGATATGGAAACTTGATTTGATGACTTTAGTTTTAAACTAGGTATGATTGTTTGATAGAATCCATTAGATTGTGGACCTTTTGATCAATGTGATGGTACTACCTAATTTTGATAAGATAAAGCTTTATCGCTAGCTAGTTTTGGATTTTTACAACTGTTGTTCTAAGACTGACTTGTTTGATTTGGAAATGATTTCTCTAGTGTTTTGGATTTGATTTTTGATGACTGTGTTCAATATTGGACCTAAAAGGGTACTCAGGAAGTTTCATAAAATTTTCCCAAAAAGGCTTGATTTGTTCTCTGTTTGTCCTAGTTTTGACCATGTGCTAAGCCAGAGACTAGATGCACTAAAGAATAATCTAGATGCACTACAGAACGACCCTGATGTGCTAAGCTACCTCTATTATGCTCTAATTTAGACTTTGATTTTGACTGGTCCAGGTGGGTTATGCACTAAAGTTGAGACTCAACACGCTAAGGTTTGCCCCCAATGCGCTAGACTGATGCTTGAAAGCGCTAATATGGTCTCTAGAAGCACTATTGAAATGTTTATTAGGAAGATAACTGTTATGCACTAACTTGATGGATAAAAATGCTAAGGTTGGGCTGGTACACACTAGATAATGCTTTATATGCACTAGGAAGTTGATCTTATGTGCTAAACTATCTTGATTGCTTTGTTTTTGGTCTTTTGGTAATTTTTAACACTTGTTTGAATTTTGATGGATGATTTTCTGAAAATATAAACTAAAAACACAGCATGAAAAAGACAACCAATTTTGCCTATGCTAAATGGATAGTGTATGTTCTGCAAGGATGTGTTCAAATCCCTAATGTTTTTACAAGTTTGGATAAAAAGAAGACAAATCAGATAGACTCTTTATTCAAGGGTCATCAACAATATCGTAGCCCACTAGTCTCGATACTCCGTCAGCTCAAACAGTCGTGTCACACCCTAGGGGGCGCCTATTTTTTTGCCTTTTACTAGAAATTAACTCAAAGTGAATTGCTTCACAATTGAGTAGTTATCTTGGGAGATATATGTTGAGTAATCTTGGGGGTGGATTCTTCCCCACCCTTGCACTATGATATTGAGGATGTTTGGATACTGACTCGGCTCAAGGGTTCTATTGGTAAATTTTGTAATCAAGCTTTTTGTTCGGTCTTCAGTGATAAACTCCCTCAGGAGGCTTCCCAACCTTTAGAATAAAGCCTTTATGTATCGTAAAGATACTGGGGGAAGGCTAATCGCTGAGCAAAACCGTTGAAGGGACATTCGTCAACCTCCACTTTTGATTATAGTGGGTTGGAACACTTGGCGATAAAGTCATTTCCCACTTAGGTCGTTCTGGGCTCTCACCGACCATTTAAATGGCACTCTAAGAGCAACTCCAGAGGGTAGGCCTTCTAAAGGTTTTAAGTACTTGAAATACAAAAAACATAAGAGTGGTTTGGCTTTTTGGTCACCCAATTAAGGGGAAAGCATATACCATCCACTTTCGAGACAAAGCAATCAAGTGGTTCTTTTTATCCTTTTAATTTAGTGATTTTCTAAAGTCTATTTGGAGATGTTGCTCCAAAAAAAGCATGGTCTTCCTTTTAACCTTCAAATCTGTGATTTTCTATCTCAGTAAAGAAGTCTTGGTCGACAAAGCAAATTTGCGATATTGGGTCAACAAAATGTAAATTCGAAAGGGGAAAGATTTTCCTCTTTTTGCTTAAACTTTTGAAAGTGAGGTTCTTTTACTTGCACAAAGAAAAATGGAATCCTTTCAAACACCAAAGAATGGTGAGGATCGTTTTAAACTTTGCAAGAAATAAATGTTGTCTTATTCTTTTTAGAGTTTCCCAAAATGAAATGTTTTCTCCCTAAGAAAGCAAGAAAATGATATTTTTGTTGTTCTTTTTACCTTGCAAAGATTTGATTAATTTTAAGCCCAAAGGAAATATTTGATTAATTTTAAGCCCAAAAGAAATATTTAATTAATTTTAAGCCCAAAAGAAAGATGTGTTCTTTTTATCCAACTTTTAAAAAGCTATAAAAAAATAAAATTTCTAATTCTAACTCCTTCAACCTACAAGAAACGGTTAAAAGCTGCAAAAAAATAAGAAGTTAGTGAAAAGTTGAAATATAAGGTGGGCTTCTAGAAGCCTAAAATGATATTTCTCTATTACAAAATTCTTTCTTTTTCTCTGTCAACCCTATGCGCTAAATTTTTACCTGAGTACGCTACAAAAAGGAATGGATGCACTGATAAATGGACCATTTGCGCTAAGTTGTTGCTTGGATGTATTGAACTGATGCTTTAATGCATCGAGCCTATCAGGAATCAGCAGAAATGTTATGCACTAAGATGACTGCGAAATGCGCTAAGTTTTGGGTCTTACGTGCTAAACAGTAATCAGGATGCGCTGACACACAGCCAAGGTGCGCTAAAGAATGGTACCAACGTGCTAATTTAGGTTTTCTGCATAACTGCAATGTTAACCCTATATCAAAAATGATGTTATAAATGGGGTTATGCCCCCATGATGGGCGCCAGAAATGTGTGCAGAAAAAGTGGGGGGGGATGAAACGGAAAATATGATTTTAAAACTAGTCCACACGCCAATGAGACTCTTGGTGGAAGTTATGGAGTTATATTGAATAACTCAACTTCCCAAGGGATGTTCCATTGTTCTCTATCTCACAAGACCCCTCAAGCTAATGCTTTTGCTCTCAGATCACTGAGAAAAGTGACTTAGGGATGAAAATCATGAAAATGAGGGATATTGTTCAATCTAGCATGGATGCATTCCTAGTTATGCATGATACTAAATCTAACATTATTTAAACTAGCATGGATATGATAATAAGATGAAAGGATTAGTAACAAAACTATCCTAGGATGCTATACTAGTCTACCATGATTATTATGTGATAATGCAAATGCCTATTTAAGATGCTATGAAAATTATTTCTATCAAAGAGAGGCTAAATGATTGATTAAAATGATTTAGATTAGATGCTTAGTAAAATGTCTATAAGTTTGATACTAAAGACTTGGATATGAAAATGGAGAAATGAGAGCTCTATTTATAGGAAAATGGAGGAATGACTGCTTGGGAGGAGATGTAAGAAGCATTAAATGCTTGAGAAGACCTCATGGTTACCCTAGGGGGTAAGGGTTAAGGTTAGCTTAGGGTTATCCACTGGATAAAGCTTTTACCCAAAGGATAAACTCTTGTCCAAGGGTTAAAGGGATAACCATGGTCAAAGCAATGAATGCTTGATGAGACCCTTGGGTTAGATGAGGGTTGAGTTAACCATTAATGGTTTGGAAGACTTTCAAGGTTAACTTGTTGAAGACATAAAGCCTTTAATGGTTTTCAAAGACTTTGAAGGTTTGAAAAGTGACTTCCCTTTGCTTAGGGATATGCCAATATTTAGGGGATGGGTTAGGCTAATTTAGAAGTGATTAGAAGAATCTAGAAGGGGGTTTAGGAAGGCAAGTGGGAGATGTAGGAGAATGCAAGTGGATGGGGCCTGATTTTTAAATAAAATAAATTACTTTATATCAACTAAAATAGATTCAACTTGCATAAATACAAGTGGGAGATTTAAAAAAATAAATTAGATTTATTTATTGCAATGAACAATTTAATTAAATGTAAATTTAATTAAAAGGGGAGAAAGGGGAATTAATTAAATAAAATGTTTTATTTAATTAAAGGCTATGAGAGACAGGTGAATTTAATTAAATAAATTGAATAACTTATTTAATCAAATAGATGAATGTGAATAATTTAATTAAACAAAATTTAATTAAATAGAGGATTGAGGTTAAAATGAATATTAAATATTCACTTAGGAAAGTTGTCATTTTTATACGTCTATATTTTGCCCCTCTTTGAAGTGACGTGTGTGCACATGTTGATTCAAAGAAAATTGTCTTATATGTCGATGTCGTGTGTCGAGATGTTGATATGATGATGTCGTAGCCTAGATTTGATGAATGATATTGATGATGCCCCCTTGAGAAATGAATCAAATTTGTTGATTTTGATGATTGTTTTTTAATTGATTGCATTTTTAAATGTTGACTGTGTTGAATGCAGAGTTTATTGATTCATCTCTCGAAAAATGATGTTTGATAGGCTTAAAAATGAGCAAAATACATGCCTAACCTACTAACCCTAGTTGACTTTTACCCTATAAAAGGTAAAAAGTGATTTTATTTGGATTATTTGCACCTTTTGACTTCTTGCGAGAGTGACACGTGGAGAGTCATCTAAATTTTGTCCTGTTTGCTTTTTATTTTTGTCGATTTTAGTCACTTTTTTAATTTTTTGTTTCCAATTTTCACAATTTAGCGCGTAGGGTTCCTTTCCTAGCGCATACGATAAGAACTTTAGTGCATAGGGTTTTTCAACTAGGGTAGCATCTGGGAGTCTTCTTGTAGTGCGTCATAGGTTTAGGGTAGTGCAAAGGTAGTTCTAGCGCATAGGGCTAACAGGTTTGTGCATGTAGTGCTTAGGGTAGCGCGTAGGGTTAACCTAGCACAGAGGGCTCTTAGGTTAGCACAATGGAAGAATTGATTGGTGCATAGAGATAGTTTAGTGCATAGGCTAATGGTCTTAGCACGTAGCCAAGTTTAGCTAGCACATGGATGGCAATTTAGCGGATGGGAGGGATACTTTGGCGCATGAGTAAGAAAAATGGCTAGAGAGGATTTGCAAGATTTCATTGTGGGGGAAAAGTAGATGAGGGAGATGATTTAAGGGTGAATAGGTGCCTGCCAAGATTTCTTAAGGTCGTGCCTACTATCTTAATATCAGATTTTTCCGTTTTGAGTTTTGCATCTGATATGGATTGCCAGATTGAGTGTTTGTTTTTTATGAGGATCTCGATTTTATTTCGATATGGATCTTTGATTTTTGCTTTGCAATTGAATGTGATGTCCGAGTCTTGATATGATGATTGAGAGTCTACTGAAATTGCTTTCGTTTATGAAGTGTCAAGCTGATTGATTGTTTGAATGAGGATCCTGATTTTCTTTTCAATATGGATCTTTTACTTTTGCCTTTGAATGTGATGTCCAATATGCGTTTCAATTCTTGATTTCCGATATGATTCCTGATATGATTTTCACGATATGGCTTTGTGAGTTGCTTGCATTATGGGTATTTGATATGATTCTCTGATATAGATTTTGCGTTATGGGTCATTGATTTGATTTCTCAATATGGTGCTTGCAATATGGGTCTTTGACTTGATTTCTCGATATGGTTCTTACATTATGGGTCATTGATTTTCGATATGGGTTTGATTTGATTTCGATATGGATTTGATGTTGGTATTTTGATAATGTTTAAGTTGTGATTGTCATTGATGGACACACACTTATATTATGTATGAGTTATTCTCCACTGGTAATGTGTGTTGTGTTGTTCACACTGGTATTATATGTCATTGTATGTATAGTCCTTGTTTGTAGAAGACTATCGGTGTTTTGCAGAAGAAGCTTACCCGTTGTAGCGGTGTAAAGACCTCGAAGCGGTATGAAGACCTCAAGCGGAATGAGGACCCCTAACAATAGTTAATCTTTTTTATTCAAATATTATGTTCCAATTTTCTAGTCTTTATTCATTAAATAGTAATCAATATACTGTGTTAAACTGGTATAATTGTAAAGTGTGATGAGTTATCATCCACCGACACTTTAGCGGTGTTTCTGTGTCGTGTTACCAAATATGTCTAGATGCAATGTGCCTAGGAAATTGTAGTCTTATCTTATTGGACCGACATGAAATTAGATTCCTATATGAGGACATCATGTCTAGGGTGATGAAGAAGTTGATATGTGCCAATATTGTAGAGCAGATAAGGTCTGTACGAAATAGGTATCTCACTATAGAGATTGTGAGTGTAAAGGATAGAAGACAAAATTAATGTTGTAGTGCATTAACAAAGAATTGTCAAGGATCTAATCAAGCATTCAGTGCTACTTTCTAGATCATTTACTTGTTGATTACTAATCTATTCGACAAGTCTGAAACCCTTAACCGGGTAGGCCCAACCAAGCCTATTGTAAATCCTCTAACAAGGTGGTTCACAGTTGTGGATCTGAAATCCTTTAATAGGGTAGTCTTTAACAAGACTTATCTCCTAACAAAGATCTGGATTCCTAATAGGATTTGTTCTGGTGAAGAACATTGTAAGGCCTTAACCCATCTGACCTTAACCGGTCTGGTTACTATTCTGCAGATAGTTTACTTGTGAGTTTTACTCACCGTGGTTTTTTCCCATTTAGGTTTCCACGTCAAAATATCTTGTGTTATGGTGATTGTGCTTCTGTGGGTGAATGCTCTATGTGCTATTTGTCTTGTTTATGTTTTAACTGGTTTATTGTTTAAACTACTACACCAATCTACAGAAAAATTATTTAAGAGTTTGGTTAAGTTTTTAAACATACTAATTCACACCCCCCTCTTAGTATTCATCAATTGGTATCAGAGCCAACCTTTCTATAAGTCTAACCACTTGGAAGGAGATATGGGGGAATACAGCCTGAGGGAACTCACTCACCATCTGACTAAGTCTGAGAGAGCCTATGATGAACTCAAGATAAAGTATAAAGCCTCTTTAGCCAAGAGAAGAGAACTTGTTGAGCAATTGATGGAATTTACTAAAAAATAGCTCTTCTGATGAAGCAAACATGGAAGCCCTAGTCGGAGAAGTGGAGAAACTAAATGAATCCAAAACTAACCTAAGGAGGGAGTTGGAAGGACTAACTATTACGATGAGTTAGGAGATAGAAAACAGAAGAAAAGCTAAAGATTTAGTGAAGGACAAGGAGCATGAGATCTCTAAGTTGAAATGAGAGATTGGTACCATCACCACTCATTTGCAAGAGGGTAATGAAGAGAAAGAAGAAATACAAGCAGAACTCAATACTGCTATCTCTCAAAATGAAACCTTGATGAAAACCAATGAAGCTCTTTCCAAGGAACTTGTTGAGTCAAAGGAGATACTTGCAAAGTTCAACTGGAGTGCTGCTAAATTGGAACAAAAGTTGGAATCAATGAAGCCATCAAAGAATACCACCAGACTTGGTTTCTCTACATATGAGGAAGGTGAAACCTCTGGAGCCAAGAGTAATGCACCAAAAGAGCAACCGATACCTAAGAACAACATCAAGAGCAAAGGTAAGCCAAATTTTAAACCTATATGCTTCAACTATCATAAGGAGGGACATACTACCAATGTATGTAGGAGCAAGGCTTATAATAATTTTCCTTACATGCAAAACAATGTGGCTAGAACTGGTAGATTTAATGGTCATTGTTATGCATGCAACAATTTTGGGCATAGAGTTGTCCCGGAGCCTCCTATGAACCCAAACCGGTACAAAACCTATGACCACTGGTCAAATGGTTATGGAGTGGCAAATAGTTGGAGAGTAACTTGTTTGATCTATCATCGTAGCGGTCACACTGCTAAAACATATAGAAGGAAGAATGGAAATGTGAACATCGAACCATGGAGAACACCTGGTATGGTATGTTATCATTGCAACAAACTGGGACACACTATCAGAGCATGCAGACTAAGAAAGAATCCATCAGGAAACATATCGGTCAACCCAGAAGGGAATATCGATGTTGAAATTGTTCAGGCGGATATGGATAAAACCTAGAAAAAGAAATCTGAAGAGAAGCCACAAGATGTACCAGTTTCTGCACCTAGAGTGGAGATCCCTGAACCGGCAAACTGAGCTTCGAAAATCTTAGGGGGAATATATCGGTAACAATGTTTTGAACCCCAAGAGTATATCAGTAAAGTGCCTTTATCGGTATTCGTTACCTATTGACCAACAGAAGAAATGAAGTAGTAAAAGGAAAAGTTAGGGTTTGTGCCCTAACGGTGATGCATTTATTATGGTAGGTAGGAGCATATTTAAAAGTGACTTTCGTCATCATTTTTGCTTACCTATTTTCAAAGAAGAATTTTTCTAGCTTGAGCAAAGCAACAAGAGCGATTCATCTTGCATTCAAAAGAATTCAGGAAGATATCTTGCACAAGATTTTGCAGCCATTCAGAGTGGAGGTCAGAGTGGTAAAACAAACTTTTGGAGGAGTGTGTTCGAATTCGACATCGATGAACCCTAGTTCGGAATAAAAAGATATTTTTTCGTCAAATCACTCTCATCATTTGTAATTATCTAGATATGGCTTCTACATCTAAAATCCCTTCTAGTTCTACTGAACCTGAGGAATAATTTGAGTTTCTTAGGAAGAAGGTGAAATATAATGCCCTATCTCAAATTCCTGTCGATGTCATTGTCGAAGGGGTTGTTTCAGGATATATTGATTTCAAACTGAAAGACCTAGGGTCTCTAGTGATTCACTCCCAGTTGAGTCTATTCTGTGGAGATAATAAGAAGATTAAACCTGAGTACAGCGTAATCAAGAAGAAGAAATTTTACAATGTAGTATATTTTCTTGAGGAATTTACAAAAGAACACATTAGGATTATTCTTAGTAGGGTTCATGGTGACAAGATATACCTTGAGTGAACCCATGATATTACACTAGAGGCAATTCATGCCATGATCGGTTTCTACAATGTTGGGGAAGTCCTTGTTCTTTGCAAGATCACCAAAACCAAAGTGACAGAGCTCATTGGTTCTGTGAGCGACCAGCAGGAAATGACTGTAAACACCATAAAAGATGACTTGGTGAAATATGTGTGCATGGTAATCGGGTATAGAGTATTCTATGCTAGCAGAATGAATTTTGTTCCTATAGCTGCGGTGCATGCCGCTTATAGGATGATCAAGGACAATGCAGAATATTACTTATGTACCTACATGCAAAAACAACTCATGGAGAACCTGAAGTCCATCAAAGAGGACAAAACACTGAGGTTTAAGTTCGATCAACTGCTTGTCGGTTTGTTTTTCTATTTTCAAGGATATTTTCTAGGAGTTGGTGATGTTCAATGATCGAGTGACCTATCGGTTTTCAAACAAATAAAGGAGAGTCTACAAGTAGTGGGATCTGTGTATCTAGAGACTCTAAATAGGTATTTTGATGAGTTCAAACTAAAGATGAACCAGAGAATGAGAATATTAGGTGATCTAGTTAAAAAATATGAAGATGATATCTGTTTCACAATCAAAATAGATCATTGCATAATGCAAGCGGTTGAGCCCAGAGAAGATGAAGTTGAGCCTATGGGCTATGAAGTGGTAAATGATATACTCATAGGGTATGCCTCTACCCTACTTGCTTCACCACTGGATGCAAAGAAGAATAGGACCGGTACTTACTCTGAGAGGATCAAATCTATTGAAGTACCAAAGTAGAAAAAGAGGAAAGCAGTGCCATCGACATCTGCACCGGTTACATCTGCTGCTAGTCCTAAAGTGACCAAGAGGTCACCAGCCAAAAAGAAACTGGAGAATATTCCACCAAAGGTATTCGAAAGTAAGAGAAAAACTAGGAATAACTCACCGGATTCAGAAGACAATGAACTGGAGGTAGAAATGAAGAAGACAAGGCAATCAAGCAAGAAGACGAAGTCAATCGATAATGTACCAGCAACCTCTGCACCAGTAAATATACATGTTGATTCTTACTAGCCTATGACACATTTTCAAAGAATTATGAAGAATGTTAAAAGGAAAGTACTTGAAGATCTAATAGATTATTTTCATGATCTTAGCGATAGTGAAAAGGAAGAAGTAGAGCTAGAGGTCATTAAATATTTGTGTGATAATGATCGGTCTAATATGTTGTTCCTAATTCTTTATATAATTATTTGATAATAAATGGCACATTTCCATTGAAAAGGAGCAAGAAATTAGGGAATAAATTTTTGCCCAATATTTTCCTGATGCCTCTTATTCAGAATTGTTTAAGATTCTTAATTAGTACAAAGGCATATTTTTCATGCGAAAAAGAAGAATTCAGCTACTCAGAGGCAAAACCTCCGAAGTGGAAAAAGACTCCCATCTACAGTTTAAAGCAGCTGTCAAAATGCAGAAAGTATCTAAAGCTAATCGACAGGCTAAGCAAGAGCCTGACCTATCCACAGCCAAACTGGATGAAATCTTCGATAGTTTGGGTGAAAGAATAGCATAACAAAATGACCCCATTGATGTTGATGCACTACATGTTGAGGACACCACTCCAGAGAAGGAGAAAGCTGAAGAGGAGAGAGTGGAGAAAGAAAAAGATGAGAAAGAAGCAAAAGAGAAACAAAAAGAAGAAAAGAAGAAAAAGAAAAAGCAGAGAAAGTGGAGAAAGAAAAACAAGAGAAAGAGCAAGCGGAGAAAGTGAGACAAGAGAGAGAGAGAGAGCAGAGAAGGAAGAAGAGAAGAAGAAGGAAGAAGAGAAGAAGAAGGAAGATGAGAAGAAGAAGGAGGAAGAAGAGAGGAAGAAGGAAGAAGAGAAGAAGAAGGAAGAAGAGAAAAAGAGGGAAGAAGAGTGGAAGAAAGAAGAAGAGAAAAAGAAAGTGGAGGAGGAGAAAGAGAAAGCCGCCAAGGTAGCCAAGGAAAAAGAAGAAGAGGAGAAGAAAAGACAAGAGGAGATAAAGGAAAAGGAAGGAGGACATACTCCTAAGGCAACCAGAGATCAAGCTAAGTAGGTTGATCCCACCAGTCCCACTAATTTGACTCTTGCATGTCTTACTCAATCGGTTGATGAAAGTGAGCTACTTAGGAGCATTCAACTAGCTCAAGTTATATTGGAATAACTGAGGAAAAAGAAAGAATGAGATGTCATTCAATTTGTTTTTGACACTCTTTCCAATCTAATCCTCGATACTAACCTCCCCAGTACCGATTCCTCGCTGGCCAAGTTAAAACTTTTTTGTACAGTATTAGATGATCAAGTGTAATCTTTAGAAGACGCTGCCCAACTTTCTATAGAGAAGAAGCATGAAAAAGCTCTCAAATTTTTATTAGTAAAGCAAATGGATGTAGACAGAGCAAAACTGATTAAGCTGAAGGATGATATAAGTTTAGCTATGGGTGAAGGTAACCTACTCTTGAGCAAAATCTGCCAATCTCACCTATTTTGTGATGATGCTCTGAAAAAGAAAATTCAACTCCAATCAGAGTTAAAGAAGTATATCAAAAAATTCAAATTGCCATATGATTCATTCATAGTGTATGGACAGACTGTTCACACTCACCAGCATCAAATTGCAAAGATTGAATCAGAGATTTGCAAGCGAACTCAAGATCTGTAGGAGCTCCAGTTGCTTCTATTACCAAAATTGCAGGTTCTTTAGAAGTGCTTCCTAAACTTGAAGGCTATTACTGTAACACGGGAGATGAGCACTATTGATGCAATGGAAGAATTAGCCTTCTAGATGAAGACCGAGAGTGAAATTGCTGCCTCACTTCTCGATTCATGGTCTTCAGACATGATGAATTTTTTGAAAAACTTTAAATCTCTTTTTGAGAAGTTTTACTCTTTATTGTCATGAACATATACTCTATTTTTATGTTATGCAATATAACTTTGGTAGATTTTGGTGAAAAAGGGAGTGTTTGCATTACTTTGTCATTGTTGGAAAAGGGGGAGTAGTATTGAAAATTTCATGCACATAGTTGTAGTTTTTGCAAAGGGAGTAGTGTATATGCTTAGGGGGAGTAATTTTGATTATGACATCTATTTTTTTTTGTAAGAACTTAGATGTCAAAATTTTCCTAAGTGTTGCCATCAATGTCAAAGGGGGAGATTGTTGGTATTTTGATAATGTTTAAGTTGTGATTGTCATTGATGGACACACACTTATTTTATGTATGAGTTATTCTCCACCGATAATGTGTGTTGTGTTGTTCACACTAGTATTATATGTCATTGTAGGTGTAGACACCTAAAAATGTCTCATTGATCATGTACTAATTATTCCTCTAATTGATTAAATAATTCTTTAATTATTTAATTAAGTTAATTAAACTTATTCTTCTAATTTCATATATCCTCATCATCTTACTAATTGTTCTATTTCCTATTCTAAATAATTAATCTTATTCTTCTAATTTCATATTTCCTCATCATCTTACTAATTATTCTATTTCCTATTCTATCATTAATCTTTTCTAAATATTAATTAAATAATAATTATTTAATTAATTATGATTTAATCCTTTAAATTAAATAATCTTTATTATTTAATTAAGTTCCATTTCTAGTATAATTAAATAGTTTCTTTAAATTACTTAATTAACTAACTAATTCTTCCATTTCCAAATCCCCAAATTCTAATTTCATTTAATTTCATATTCTTCTAATTTCTTCCAAATTCAAATACATGTGCATGATTTCAAAAATCAAATTGAAAATCAAAGTCAAGTTCTAAATATATTCAAATACTAAATTGAACTAAATGAATTCAATTATTTGAATAAATATCATGCAAAAATTAAATTGAAAATCTAAGTCAAAGTGCAAGCACATGCTAAATTAATTAATTTAATCAATTAATTAATTAAATCATTTATCTCTCCAATCTCTATTTCCATCTTCTAGTTCTCTTTGTCATCTTCTTCATTTCCTCGAATCATTCTTTTTCTTCTTTCAGTTACTTTTTCTCAATTAGTTGACTAAATTAATCTATTCAATCTATTTTGTTTCACCTCCAAATCAGCAATTCAACTATCAATCACCATGTGAGCTTACCTGAATTCCACCTCTTGATCAATTTGTTCCACCTTTCAACCAATCTCATCCAAAAATCTATAAATTGAGCATTTAATCCTCACAATTCCTCTAGATCACGAACTTCGAATCTTTGTGTCAATTGCAGGTTGCCAGTGCAATATCTGAGAGTCATCATACCATAGAGAGAAGAAGGACAATGGAAGCCATGATGCATAATAGGGAGTTTCATATTGCTTAGTTTAATTCCATTTTGCATTTATTCCATTGGTTTTATGTTTGAATTGCTTAGATAGTTAAGGATTCATGATCGTCCTTATTTCCTATTTAGCAATGGTGTATTTGAGCATACTACATTTTGGTGAACTCGACGTGAACAACAACTAATTTACCTTCTCTATTTTTTGTGTAATTTTTGCAGGTTGTACGGATTTTTTTCATTTTTTACAAATTTTGCATGGATTTTGAGAACAAATTTGTCATCACACAATCACACTTACATCATCACGCAATCGCATAGACAGTGTTACGCATTCGACCAGACATGGTCACGCAATCACCCTTTCCAAATCACGTATTCACAGCGAAATTTGCTATTTGATTATTTCTACTCTCATATCCTTTCTATTCTCTGATATGTTTAATTCTATCTAAAATTGAGTAATATGGAAATGGATTATTTTGCATGATTTTATTATAACAGTTAATGCACAAAAGGTACAATTCAGGATTTCAGGTGCTAGAAGGACAAAGGAACAAAGAAGACAGGCCAAATGCTATCAAAGGGTTCCCCAAGCAGAAAAGCAGATACAAGATTGGGAAGATCAACCAACCTTTGATAGATATAATAGCTTAGTTCTCTCATATCAAGTTAAATATGATCTAATTAATATTGAATGGATGATGAGAGATTTAGCTAGGGCCTCACAATTGGTTTTGTAGGTTTCTGATCGGGTTTAGCTTAATTTTTTTTTGTTATCGGCATGTCTATCATGCAATCGTCCTATTTGGATTATGCAATTGATTTGTTATTGTCACGCATTCAAGCTGTCAAGATTACACATTCACTATGTTATGTTCACGCATTGGCTTTGTCAGTGTCACGCAATCGCGCAAGTATTGTCACACATTCGTTCCTATCAATTTTTGATTCTCTATTTTCTATTGATTTGATTTTACTGCTAATCATCTATTTGTAGCATGTGGAGAATTTGCATAAAGGATCAGATTAGTATTAGATCAATTGTACTTGTAATCTCACAATTCATCTTTTGGTGCTTAAAATCAACAATGGTTAAAATGGACATGCATGCACAATCTCACACTTCATCTGTTGGTGCTTGAAATTAACATTGGTTAAAATAGACATGCATGTATAACACTTTGATTTGGGCTTAAAATCAACAATGGTTAAAATTGAAATGTATGCCTTCATATTTCAATTTTATGTTTAAAATGGACATGCACATGCGTATTCAACACCTAAATTTGGGCTATAAAATGAACGTGAATCAAGATACATTAGATTAAATCATATTTGGTTTTCTTAAGGTAAATATTTTTTATCATGTTTGGGGTGGACCTACTGTTGCATTAACTAACTTTCCACTCACCTTCGGGGTCTTGGGAGAAAGGAAGAAGGTGACAACGACATCCAATTTTATTTTATTCCATGTAGTGAGGGGTATCTTTGACTGGGGATTTCATCACCCCACAAAGGTACTTCGAATTGGGATGCGTTTGGATATCATCTCTCCTACTGTACTCTCGAGCGGGTTTTTCGAGTCACTATATAAATATATTGGTCAGGCGGCTAGAGTGTTGAGTGAATTCGACGTATGTGGGGGCCTTCCTTGCACCGATAAGCTCAACTATATGCTTAAGTGGCTTACTCTGAGAATCCATCTTTGAATCGGGATCCCTCGAAACCCTACAATAAGAACCAACTTAGTAGCCCAAAACCCTACATTTAGTGATTCCAGGAGTGCAGATCGTACCCCATAGATACCCTTCATGTACCTTACACTATGATATAGGAATCCCTTGGCTATAAGATCCTCAGATCTTCAAGGTAAGAGAGAGTGGCATGCCCGAGAAGTGTGTGCCATGGAGTGGAGCCAGTGCTGCCAGACTCTCTATTTGTTCATTTTGTCTCAGTATTTCGTAAGGGCCTCATTGAATGGTTTCCAATTTCTAGCCTAAGATTGTATTCTGTGCTTTTTTATGTATCATTATTTCATACCAGTATTGACTCACTCCTTTGGTCTATTTCAAGCCCTATCCTACGTATCTCTGAATTTTCTGAGATTGTTTGAAAAACCAATTCAGTCAGCTATATTTACCTCCAAACAATTGTTCTCAGACTTGGAGAAACCACGAAACTTTTCCTATACATAGAATTACTGAAAACAAAGTCCATTTTTAAAACATCAAAACTCAAAGGTTTATACACTTGTGACCCTAGGAAGTCCTTGCATAGTCCTCATTTACATCCTTACTATCGTCATAAGTCCTTGCATAGTCCTCACTTATGTCCTTACTATCGTCATAAGTCCTTGCATAGGTCTTCACTTACATTCTTACTATCATCATAAGTCCTTGCATAGGTCTTCACTTACATCATTACTATCATCATAAGTCCTTGCATAGTCCTCATTTACGTCCTTACTATCATCATTTGTCCTTGCATAGTCCTCATTAACATCCCCATTATCATCCTCATATGCGTCTTCATCTAGATTTCATATACGTCTGTCTTAGTCCGTCATCATTGACATAATCATCCTACAAAGTCATAGCATGTGACTTAATGCGTCTCCTAGGTGATGGTTTGCTCCCCTTCGAGAAACCTAATCTAATGCCAAACGACGGTCAGCGAGAAATCATTGAAGGTCTAGCTAACTTATCCTGGGATTAAAGGAGAAACGCACCTCAGTTTATAGGAGTTGTGTATGAGATAAATATTGAGTATAAAATTTCCCGTAGGATTGATAGAGAAATTCTTGCAGAATGTCTAAGAGAAGACATGGAAAAACTTGCATTACAGAAATCCAAAAATACTCAACAAGTCTCGCATCAAAATCCTCAATAGAGAGTCTAGTCTAGTTTTGCATACCTCATACCTACGTCTACAGTCTAGCATTAGTCGTCGTCTTGCATAAAACCACCCTCATATAGTAGTCTTAAATGCTCGTCACAAGGTCACAAAAGGCAAAAGGCATAATGGACCCAAACAACGACCAGTCTGTAAACCCAACTTGTAATATGGACATATAAACTATTTAATAATCAAGTTCTCAGACAATGTCTACTCTAAATGAATTACAACAACATTTAACAAAAGAAGAAATTGAGTCAGCTCAACAAGATCCACATGTCCTTATGATCTTAGATGCACTTATACATAGTGATAGGGACAAATATCTCTCGTTGTTATTACAAGGGGCGAAACTACCTAAATATTTTGATGTCACAAAGATCTTACCATTAGGAAAAAATTTAGGTCAAGATAACAGTCAAACACCACCCATAACACAAATGCAAGCAACGACCTCAAGTTTTCCTCAAAATGTACCTATCCAAACAAATGTCAATACAAATGCAAACTTTCAAACAAGTGCATCATCTTCGGTGATAAATGTTAGTATACCAACATAGAGCATATCGATAATATCAAGTATCTCAACACCTATTCAAACACAAGCAACAAGTGCAACCCAACCTCCAGTTTCCTATTCTATAGGATCGACATATAGTCACCAAAATGCAAATCTAGGTCTTACCAATACAACAAGTACAACTCCACCAAACATGCATTCGCATATCACTTATTTCACGGTACCTAGTAGAACTTACAACACACAAAATTATAATCATGGTACCTTCCAACAACCTCCTAGTTATACAACCATGAATCCTTTTGTGGGACATACACAAACACAAGGTGTACCTTTGACCCAAACAAATATTCTGACACAACAATTACAGAATTTGCAAAAAAAAAATGACAACCATGTAGACTGCTAACGATAAAAAGAGCTACACAATGGAGGACTTACGTCCTTATCCTTTCGATCACACATTATACATGTTGCCTTTCCCACCACATTTTGAAACGCCTATATTCGACAGATATCAAGGGAACGGTGATCCTAGAGACCACATCAGAGAGCTTTTTACGGCATGTATAGAGGTTGCAACAGAAGATACTTACTTAATGAGACTATTTCCTAAGAGTCTGGGGGGGCTGGCTTTAGAGTGGTTTTCATATTTACCACCAACCATCACATCATGGGGAGAATTAGCTGAACATTTTATTGAAAACTTCTCACATAACATTGAAACCCCGGTTACTTTGATGGACTTGTGTGCCGCTAAACAATATGAGAATGAAACATTTGCATCCTTCATACAATGATGGAGGGTTCTTTATAGGAGGTCCAAGATAGTTATCCTAGAAATAGAGCAAGTGGACATGCTCATAGAAAACTTGATTCCAAAGATTAAATTTCTGATACAAATGCAATGTTTAACCACATTCAAACAAATCACGGAAAAATCTCTAAAATGTGAGAAGGGACTAGTGGAACAAGGTCTTATTAAGTATGGAAACACCAACAACAATGACAAATCCAAGTTTTGGTCAAAAAACAAAAATGTGACCAATGATGGTATTGTAGACACTGGAATAGTAAACATAACTCAACCGGTTTTATCTTTTGGAATGAGTCAATCATGAAATCCACGTAATGAGAATAACCTTACTTCTACAAATGTAAATGCTACACAAAACATGAACACCAGATACCCCCAGGTAAATGCTCCAAGAAGGAATTACACACCTTTAGGAGAACCTATCGAGTCAATGCTCAAAAAGTTAATACAGACAAACATGATCACTTCACCGGAAATAAGAATATATGAACCAGGTCCTTTCAAACCCACATGGTGGAATGATAATGATTTCTATGATTATCATTAGACTAAAGGTCACAAAACAACAAGTTGCTACAAATTGAAAAAATTGGTCCAAGATATGATAGACCAAGGTGACATCACAATTGATACCAATAAAACCTCAACAAACATGAATCATACAATATTTAAGGATCCATTTGTTAATCATGACAAAGGGAAAGATGTCACATCAGGTACTCAAGACAATACAACTAACTACACAAAGGTCTCATATGACTACACTATTCATGCCATTAGCTCAAGAGATATAGTAAACAATGATTCACAAGAAACACTTGATCAAGATGAGAAATATCTAGACACTCACATAGATGATAACAAATTTGCATGATATCAGAGGCACAAAAATATGATGATGATAGAAATCTTTGTCTCAGAGATTGGGGGCATGATCAACCATCTCATTCAGGTTTGTTTGAAGATGAACTCATAGAACACATCATGGACGTCAAACATACACATAAAGACTATGAAGAGGAATTTAACATAAATCTTGATAACACAACATATGATACCGACAATACCTGTAAGTCATATGATACAGTGGCTACAATCACCATAACTCCTAGAGATAGAGACTGTGAAGTAGTTACTCGCAGATCAAAGGTAACTTTACAAGGAATACCACAAAATCATCTACCAGTAGTAGGGACCTATAATGTTATTGAGCAACTTAAGAAAACTCCGGCACAGATATCATTATTCAAACTTTTGCGTATTTCACCCACTCATAGAGCTATACTGGACAAAGCACTTCAAGATTCGGTAGTGGATAGAGATATAGATGAAAATGCCTTCCAGTCTATGGTAGGAAATTTGACACAAGGCACATGTATTGCATTCACAAAACAAGATATTCCTAGTGATAGACTGCTTCATAATGACCCACTACATCTGGAAGCTTACATACATAAGAGAAGAATCAAAAGAGTACTTGTAGATGGAGGAGATGGTCTCAACATTTGTACTTTAAAACTGGTTAAGGGACTAGGATATTTTGAACTTCACATTGATTCATCCAAGAGGATAAATATCAAGGCATACGATGATGAAGAATGTCCATCAAAAGGCATTGTAACATTACCCGTACAAGTGGGACCTATAACAACAGAGGTCACTTTTCAAGTCTTGGACAGAGAACTGGGATATAACATGTTATTGGGCCGCCCATGGATCCACACCATGCAAGCAGTACCATCCATATTTCATCAGTGTGTCAAATTTCCATATAATGGTATTGAAATCACCATAAAGGGTGATCCAAATCCCTTCCAACATTGCAATTACTTGAAAGAAAGTGTCGATAATCAGGTACCTATTAATCAAGAAGCACCTCTCACTACACAACTGGAGGCATTAACAATCACAGAAACAAAAAAGGATATGCCTACAACATCCTCCTTACAAATACAAGATATGGGCTGTGGAGAGTATTCTATTGCAAATACTTTAAGTGGGAAACAATTGTCTCTATCTCCTAAGTCTTTTGGGAAACCTCACAATACTGGACAAAAATAAGATAGAGGAAAAGAAATTGTTAGATACATAGACTCATGCTCTTTCATTAGATGGGGTGACTTACAAGAAGAATCCCTGAATGAAGATGTTAACCATTGGATATATAGAGAAGAGGATCATATGAAAATACCTAGAATACCCACAGATCAGTATGGAAATGGATTCAAAATGCTTCAGAGACATGGATATGATGGTACCACAGGCCTAGGGTTACATAAACAAGGAAGACTAGAGCCTATTGTTCCTAATGATAATCCAGGGAATCAAGGATTGGGGTATAAGCATGTACCACATATCACAGAAGCAAGACATCGTACCCTTGATATACTAAATTGACCAATGAAACCGTCAGACTACATACCACAAAGGGATTTGTCCACGCAGATGCTTCCATTTTTATCTCAAACAAGTAATCAAGTACCCACATCACCTAGCATGGAATCAAATGGAGAAGACATGAGACAACTCCTGCAAGAACCTAGCACTGAGTCACAAAATGATACAGTTCTCAACACAACAACACAAGCTAATGTTGCAACGGATGTAGGCTTACTACCAGTAGATGAATCTAATTGATGTTTATTATCAATACTTTTTCCATGGGAAATGACCTAGGCTCAACTTAACAAATCAGATGAAGAAAGATTGCAAAGGCTTATACCAAGCTTAAGAAGGGTAACTACTATCCAAATAAGACCAGTCAATCTACAATAGAATCAATGGTAGGAACAAGAAGAAATAAGTGATGATAGCTCAGATGATGAAACATACATTGAAAGTGAGACAGACTCTCATGACTACAAGTTCTTATCACTCCACGATTCTAGCCCATGAACAAGTGTCATACTAAGGTATCAAATAAAGCCTATACAAGATGAAAATACACGAAGTCATTCAAACAATCAGGTCATCATGTTATCAGAGTCTACTATGGAAGGGATTAATGATTTACCCTTTGTACTTTCACACTTGATTGATTAGGGGCAAGAAGGAAAACCAACGTTGGACTGGTTTGAAAATGATGAAGCAATTGTAGAATTTCTCGGAGTTAGAGAGGGATTTCCACAAGGTGATCACAAAGAAGGGTTTGTTGTAGACCTGGATAGAACAACATACTTTGGAGAAGAAAGAACCTCTACCATAGAAAATAAAGATCAAACCACCCATAATGGCAAGAGTGAGTTGGGTAACCTTCCTATTGAAAGAGAAAGATCAGCATTGCTTATAGAAGAAACAAAAGAAGTAAACATAGCAGAAGGAGATATTGTACATAACATCCACCTAGCAAAATCACTAAGCAAAGAAGAAAAAGACAGATTCATTCATTTTTTCAAGCAACAACCTATCAATTTTGTGTGCTCCTATGCAGATATGTCAGGCTTAGACCCTGAATTAGTGTTGCATTATTTACCTTTAATACCAGGAGTTAAACCTTACAAGCAAAAATTGAGAAAAATGCATCCAACTATTGCATTAGTAGTTAAAATAGAACTATAATAGCTTCTAGGTGTAGGTTTCCTTCGACCTATTAACTATGCGGAATGGATATCGAACCTGGTACCTGTGACTAAGCCCACAAGAGGAATAAGAATCTGTACGGATTTCTGAGATCTAAATAAAGCTTATCCTAAGGATGACTTCCCGCTACCCAATATCGATATGATAGTCGACCTAACAGCTGGAAATGAAATGCTATCCTTAATGGATGGTTTTTCAGGAAACAACCAGATTAAAATTGCACCAAAAGATCAACATAAAATGACGTTTACATGCCCTTGGGGAACATAGTGCTAGAATGTGATGCCATTTGGTCTCAAAAATGCCAGAGCAACATACCAAAGAGCCATGACAATGTTGTTTCATGACATGATCCACAAAATAATGGAAGATTATGTGGATGAATTATTGGCTAAATCATAGACAATAGAAGGTCACCTTACAATCCTTGCACAAATATTTGATTGGTTGGAGCAATATAATGTCAGACTAAATCCGAAGAAGTGTGTGTTCAGCGTAACAACAGGTAAACTATTAGGGTTTATTGTGTCCAATAGAGGAATTGAAGTAGACCCTGCCAAGGTCAAGGCAATCATTGATATGCAACCTCCATCAACACTTAAACAACTAAGAGGGTTACAAGGAATATTGCAATCCATAAGGAGATTCATAGCCCAGTTGGTAGATAAGTGTCACCCCTTCTAGCATTTACTCAGGAAAGGAGTTACTTTTAAATGGATAGAACAATGCCAAGAAGATTTCCAAGCTCTGGAAATATTATCTTTTAAACACACTAGTGTTAGTATCACCTACTCCAAGAAAACCTCTATTGTTATACATATAAGCAACAAACTCATCTCTAGGAGCTATGTTGGCACAACATGATGAAAAAGGAAAAGAAAGAGTCATTTATTATATAATTAGGACTCTGATCGGCTATGAGCTTAATTATACCCCTATAGAGAAAGCATGCTTAGCAGTAATATTTGCATCTGAAAAGCTCAGACATTACATGCTAAGTCATAAGGTACAACTCATTGCATGCTTTGACCCACTCAAGTACTTATTGAGCAGAGCAACATTGACTGGGCGATTGGTTAAGTGGGTTATGATCCTGGGTGAGTTTGATATAGAACACATAGACAAAAAAGCCATCAAAGGAAAAATTATAGCAGATCAATTAGCAAAGGCTCCTTTACAGGTCAGTCACCCATTGCTAATAGACTTTCTAGACGAATCCGTGTTTACATTGACTACATCTATAATGTAGAAATTATATTTTGATGGGTCATATACAAGTCATGGATCTGGAGTAGGGATTATTTTCATCACCCCTCAAGGGGATTCTATACCTAAGTCATTTAGGATCAATTTCCAATGCACAAACAATATAGCTGAATATGAAGCTCTCCTCATAGGGCTTCGTACAACTGTACAATGGAGAATACAAGAATTACATGTCTATGGTGATTCATAATTGATTGTAAACTAGGTCAATGATGATTATAACATGAAGGATGACAAAATCATGCCTTATAAGAAGATTGTAGAAGATTACAAGGAGCACTTCAGTAAAATTAACTTCGAACAAATCTCAAGGATACAAAACAAGGCAGCAAATGCCATGGCTACCATAGGATCTCCTCTGAATATGCTTGCTAACGAAACTCAGTTTGAGTTCATCATAGAATAGTTGATGCTATCAGCATATGAGACTCCCCCAACAGAATATGTATGTGCAATTGTGGGTCCAGAATCACCTTGGTACAATGAAATATATACATATTTACATACTCAGTACATGTCACCGGATCTGTCCAGAAATCAAAAGAACACCCTTATCTGTCAGGCATCTAGATACACCATTATAGCTGATACTTTGTACAAAAAGGGCTTCGATGGAACTCTTCTCCCATGTCTTGATGAGAATGAAGCACAAATTGTTTTAAAGTAAGTCCATGATGTAATTTGCAGGGTGCACCAAAGTGGTCCACCATTGTCAAAGAAATTATTGAGAACAGGTTATTACTGGCCAACTATGGAAAAGGATGCTTATAAGTATTTACAGAAATGTAAGCAATGTCAAATGCATGGAGACCTCATTCATGCACCAGCACAAGATCTTCAACCCATTACGTCACCATGGCCATTTTCATAATGGGGATTAGATCTAGTGGGTAAAATCAACCCTACTTCTTCCAATGGGCACAAGTTCATCTTAATGGCCACAAAGTACTTTAGCAAATGTGTTGAGGCAATTCCTCTTACATACACTACTAGAAAACAAATAGAAAATTTCATGCTCAACTACATTATATGTAGATACGGGATTCCACTATGCATCGTGATAGATAATGGACGTCCATTTAAAAACCAGGAAGTGAAAGAGTTGTGTGATAAATTTCACATACAAAAGAGATCTTCCACACCATATTATCTGCAAAGCAATGGACAAGCATAGGCAACAAATAAATCAATATTAAAAATTCTTAAGAAAGTTGTCACTGACACATGATGGGACTGGCATCTCTAGTTAAATCCTACTCTTTAGGCTTACAGAACAAGAGTACGCACACCTACAAGAGAAACACCATATTCCTTGGTCTATGGTATAGAGGAAATACTCCCCATTGAAATAGAAATACCATCTCTAAGAGTCTCCTTATAGAACATCATATCAGAGGAAGACTACCGGGTAGCAAGGTTACAAGAGCTAGAAACGCTTGATGAAAAAAGACAAACAATGTTCAATCATCTACAAGGTTATCAAAATAGATTGAGACAGAGTTATAATAAATGAGTCCGCCCATGAACTTTTGAAATGGGAGATCTAGTTCTTAAAGAGAATCAAAGGAACCTAGCAGAACGAGAAAAGCCAGAGAAATTCGAACCTAACTGGCTAGGTCCTTTCATCATAACAAGGGTTATAGGCAATGGAGCATATAATTTGGCTACCATGGAGGGAGATCCACTCTCTGACCCTATGAACAACATACACTTTAAACAATATTATACCTAAGGGTTGGGTTAGTTTAGGTTTTACTTTCCGCATTGCCTATCATATTATTCAAAGCATTGTATTACATATAGTTTCTTTTTTAAATGCATCGCATTCTCAAAGTTTATGCATTTCATATAGTAGCACCAATAAAACAAGGCAACTATTCAAGTTTATCATTCGTTTGCATTCAAAAGAAGCAAGGGTCATCTCCTTTCTTAGATATTCAGACATGAAGTCTATGAGGTTCTAAGGTGATTCATTTTCAACATTACCTTGTGACGATGCTTTACTTATGGTTGGGTAGTAATTTCACTACTTGAGACTTGTACCAAAATCTATCAATTGCTATATCTCAAACATATTAAGAAGATCTCTAATTCATTCTAGGCACCTACTTGATCATATGACTAGTGAAAAATCTAAAATTCTACTTCAGCGCCGCTGTAATTGTCACAACCAATAGGTTTCATTACTTACAAGTCAAGGCAAGAAAAAAAAATTGCTATGCCAAATTTATCTCAAGGCAAAAGAGCAATGATATATAACTGAAATATCATGCATGCAAGTGCGACAAAAAAGCTTGACTATGGGAACATGCAAGTAACTCCATCAAAGCTATGGGCGCCTACTGGCAATGGAGCAATATTTGATAAATTATAGTCTATAACCTCATCGGAGCTCTCAAGGCTTGCTAGCAACGAGGCTCTATTCGGGATGCTTTTGAAGTTAGGATAATCCATGTAGCTAGTCATATAGGATACTAAGGATCTTTAGTGAACAAAAGAGTAGGAGTTAACTCATTTGCACACACATGGGCAAAAGAAGATCAAAGTTTCAAGAACCAATGGAGAAGTTTTCTGCCTCTCCATTTGTAAATCCTAGTCACTAAGTGTGTTGAGTTGAATGTTCCAAAGGGCCTTAGGGATTGATTGACCGCTAATCTATGAAATGTTTTGCACTTCCATTTCAATTGGTGTATTACAAATGATACAACAAACACAATCAACCTTGTTTGAATAGGAAATGCATCTTCATCATGCATATTGCATTAACATAGGTCATGTCAAAAATTCATTGTCTCCACATGCATTCTACAGATCATCATGTCATACAAGTCTGCACACTAGGGGCATAACTAAAAAAATCCAAAAAATCATATAAAGTCCTGAAAAATCCAAAAAATCGTATAATGTCCTTCGAAAACATCCTAAAAAATCAAATATGATCCTGAAAAAAATCCAAAAACCTTACAATCCAAAAACATTGAAAAACTTAAAAATCGGAAAACAGTGCAAAAACTTAAAAATAAATCCAAAAACATCCATATAATGTCTTGAAAAAATCAACCAAAAACATCTGCAAAATGTCCTAAAAAAATCAATCAAAAACATTCAAATATTGATCTACATAATCCAAAAACATCGAAAAAGCTCTTGGAAAAGAACTAAAAATCGAAAATCAATCAATCAAAAAAACTTGTAATAAAATGTCGCGAGAACAAATACCCTAGCAGATATCCAATAAATGCTTCACACAAAGTTAACAAAGGATACGACTATTCAGTCAAATATCTACAATCAACTGATCAAACTGTCTTATCAATCATATCATATCCATATCAAAGTGATCATTATCTTGTCTTAAACAGAAGAGGATACACTCAAAATCAGACAGGTCAGTCTTAAAACGAGGTCCGCAACTTTATGAGATCATACATAATCAACCATCACATCAAGCAACTGAGAACGAAGGCACAAGGTCAGTGTAGCTATTGAATTTTGCCTGGGTCAATCTTTATCTTTTATCATTTGGTGACAGATTATGTTCCTATGCTACTCAGGGTGTCCACAAGTGACTAGAGGAGCCATGATGGGCATTATCTTTTTCTTTGTTTGTTGTTTGTGGTGTGAACCGATGAAATTCTAGGGAAATTGCTCTAGTGGGTGTATGTGATGGGAGCATTCAGCTATTGGATGCCACACATACCTCTACCCCTAGTGTAATTCCCATAATGGAGGGTTCACACCTTGTCTACTACGTGTTTGTTTCTACAATGTGATATCTTGCATCTTGCTTTCTTATACCCTGATGTGCTAAGCTCCATTGTTCAATAATAAGGCTCAGTGATGAATATACATTGCACAAATAAAATATGTGACACAAGTTTGTGATTCTTTCAATTTCATTCTCATCTCATGTGTTTTTGGATAGTTTGTTGATTTCTCATCTTCTCTCTAAATCACATTCTTTCTAACATTCTTTCTATCATCAATCTCTTCTCTCTATTATCTTACTAATATTTCTTCACGATGCATCTGAGTTAAAAATTTGTTCTAGCATTATCATACAAAAACAAAAATAGATTCCATTGCATTTAAAAATATATTACATTGCATTCAAATAGATTCCATTGCCTTCATTAGCATCATTCATACATACATATAAAAACCATTGCATTCGTGAATCATATAGAATCAAATAGATATACATCATGTTAGGCCCACTATGGAAAGCTAATGTACTGAGAGGGGAGGGGTGAATTAGTACTTCAAAACTTTTCTTCAATAATAACTTTATTGTTATGCATAAACTAAAAAGTGCAGTAACATCACATAAAGCTAAAAGAAACAGATAACAATCATACATGATTCATTCCATAACACATATATTTTGGTTACGCATAAACTCTTGGTTAGAGAGAAAAACTGCGGTGGGGATGGCACCCACAACTTCACTACTGCAATAATAAAGAGTGCTCGGTTAGAGCTACATGTTTATCTATTTATGATAGCTTACCTTGTTAGGAGTAACAAGATCTATTAGATCTACCTTGCTAAAGGATTTTAAAACACTTAAACTAAATGTTGTATGTGATTAGAGGCTTTACAATTTATAGACTTGATTAGAGTCTTTTACCCTATTAAAGGTTTCTCTTACAACTTCAAAATATTACAATAAATCATTACAAATATCTACAACTTTACATCCGGAATGTTATAGCAAATTCTATGTGCTCAGAATAAGATTACCTTGCTTATATCATACCTCGATAACCCATATAGTAACTCGGTAAACCCTTATGTTTACTCTGTTCTTTGACTGTTCTCTGAAAACCTTCTCGGTGACCTCTGTGTCTCTGTAACAGTCTTCTTACACTCATGCACACACCCTTTTAATTCTTAACTCATGTTGTATAAATAGATCTCTTATGTTGATGATCCATTCATTGCTTCAATCTTACAAACATGTTTTATTGAATGAATAACCATGCAAAATATTTCATTGGTTAGATGACCTCAAAATCATACACAATCTTTAAGTGCAATTTCCAATGTGATAACGGTTAGATGTTCCTTGATCTTGTAACACGTTTTCATATGTATGTCCAGGTTCAATGAATCTGGTAACACATTTCACTCGGTGTATAACAACTCGGTGTGTCATCTTTGCTGCTTGATAGACATGAAATGATACTCGGTAGACAACTCAGTGTAAACTATGCTCTGAGACTACTTTCTTCTGTAACTGACTAGACTGTGCATACCGACTTAATATTTCGGTAGTAGTAACCGACTAGAGTATATAGAATAACTTTGAACATAAAACTAATGGCAACTTGATAAGTAGTAACAATCTCCCCTTTTGACATTAGTTGAGATGTTTGACAAAAACTACTTTCAAAGTTATAACTCAATGATCTATATACTTGCAAAATTTAACAGTATATACAATAGTCAATGAAGATATACTCCCCTTATCGATATACTTGTGCAAAACTCTGATTTTGCATGCTTGATGATCTGTTCTCATTCTTTTCTTACTGTTCTGTTTACTGCTTGGTTCACTGCTCTTGGATACTCTGCTTACTCTGCTCGGTATACTCCCCCTGTATACTATACTCCTTTTGTTTGATACTTGAATACTACACTCCCCCAATACTGTATCACTCCCCTAATACTATATCATATCACTCCCCCTTTTTGACAAACATCAAAACTTAATTACCATTCGGGGGTGGTAACTGGTCAAAAATTGATTTGTACTTGGTCCGTGCTTCGGTGAGAGCGACAGAGAGTGCAATCTTTACACTGTCCACTAAAGAATTATGTGCTTGAATATCAGCCAATAATGATATTAAGCCATCTAGAGTGCTTCCCTTTTGTGTAGTAGAAAAGGAAGTGGCTCGGTTAATATGTTCTTGAACGGATGAAAGATGAGGAAGGAATAATGTTTGAAGTGTCATTATGTCCATCCTGATCTTGTGTTCTTCATTTCTTAGGTCCAATTGTTGAGCCATGAGCTGTTATAGCTTTCTATAAAAATTTTGAATTGAATTTGGCTCTGTGGTCAACTTATTTGAGAGATCGATGATCTCTTTCTCAATTGCCTCTATTTTATTCTTAATGTCTTTAATGAATAAAGAAAATGTGCAGAGTTTCTGAAATAAATAAAGAATATGCTTGAGTTGAGGAGTCAACTCAGCAATAAATTTGACAAGTTTAACTTTGCCAATAGCTATAGCTTTATGTACCTCTTCTATCATTTTTGTAGTGAGTTCTTTGTCTTTTAGCTTGCTCAAATACTCTGATGCATCTACTCCAGATGTCTCTATCTTTGTTAGGATTTCATCCAGTTAAATGTGGATGGTTGCATCTATTGACACTGAAGCTTCAGGTAGCATATCTATTAAGAGTGCTTTCACCTTCTGAAGTGTTTTCTTTTTCTTTTGAATGGCCATTTGTTTCTCTTCTTCGGCCTTTGCTTTGCATAGTTCACCGAAATCAATGAGTGCTTGCCCCTTTAATTTTGATATATCTATATTGGGCAACACTATTGGTTTTGACAAATCAACTTTAAAACTATGCTTTTTCATCTTCTTTTCTTTACCTTTCACGGATGGAACTAAGACAATGGCTTGTGAGGCTTGATGACCCTCGGTAGGTTGCTCGATAGAGGCAACACTTTGATTGGTTTCTTTAGCCTCTGTAGTGTCCTTTGGTGTCTTGGTACTTGGTGTCTCAGTTGCAACATTTGTAGTGCTAGAAGGTGCTTGAGATGTATGTTCTTGAGTAGTACCTTCTCCTATTGTAGACTTGTGGCCTTCGGTGCCTTGATTCATATCCTGAGGGGTTTTGGTTGAGACAAGTTGCTTGACCAGTGGATAAGGCTGAACTTGTTCCAAGACTGATTCACTAGATACAAGTTTTGTATATGCATTGCCTTCTATCATTTCTTGTTCTGGTGCCTCTGTATCCATGACATCTTCATCTATTTGAATGGTGTCAGCAGGGTCTTGCTCAGTAACATCGGGATCTTGCTCGGTGACATCAACAATTTCAATTTCAGCTTGCTCACCGGCATCCTTGACTTTAAATATTTCCTACCATTTCGCTTTTGTCTCATTTTCCACTTCAATATACAGCCCATTCATCAATTTTAAGGCTCTTTGTTTGACAAGAAACTTTGAGTTGTAGGTTGTCAGATGTTCTTTTATTTTAGCTACTGACATGTCAGGAAAGAGATGAACTAGACTTCTTTCTTTGATCTGTTTCTCCGAGTCCATTGCATACTTGCACCTATTATCAATACGCAAATAAAGTTCATTCAGAAGTGACTTAGCTAGTTCCAATGGAGCCAACCAGAATTTTAGAAGTGTGCAGATGACAGCTTCTTCAATTTGTCTCTTCTCATCATTATTTATGGTTTCATACTTTACATATCTGAATGATCCAAATCCTCCATATTCTTTTAGATTAGCACAGAAGTTTTCAACACTATGTACATTTACCTTCTTGCTTTTGACAATCTGAAATTTGCTTGCATCCTCTGATTCAGTATCACTAAACTCTTTTGCCAAAATGAGTCTCCGAGTAGATTTCTTGTAGGTCTTGGTTACCTTGGGAACAGTAACACTCTTTGTTTTCTTACTCAATGAAGCTGCAGATGCTCTAGTGTTAGGTCGCTTTGGAGGTGGAGTCGGTGAGGCCTTTGATGTGTCTTGTTTCTTTCTCTTCAACACTTTTCCCTTAAGCAATTCGGTGCTCAATGTTATAGCTGCCTCTTGGGCTTCAGATTCCTCTTCGGTAATGGCAATGGTGCCTTTGATAGGTGTAGAGGAAGATTCTTCTCTAAATTTCTCTGATAATGCCTTTATCATCTTTGTTGCCTTTCTTGTAGCTTTGGGTACTACAATGCTCATTTTTACTTTTTCCTTCACTTCTTCATAGGTTCCATACCTCAGCTCGGTAGCATGTCTTGGCAATGTAAGAAATGCATCAATTTGTTGTTGTGTGATGTCAAAATCAGTCTCGTATCCCATAGGTGACAAAGATTGAGTCATTGGTTCCACAACATTCACATAACAATAATCAGTGTCAACTTCAAAACATATGTCATTTTTGTATTTCTCCACTAGCTAGGGTGGAATCCGGTACCTGTTATGCATTTTCTCTTGAAATTTACTGAAGTAGTCATCCATAATATCATTTAAATTATCACCTAACTTCTTGATGAAGTCATTGATCTGATGGGTGATTGGTTGGTGTAGTTCCCAAACAACTTTACTGACTGATGGAAAGAATTTTTCAAAATAGAAAAACATGCATACAAGTAATGATCCAAACTTTAGTGTATTAGTCGAGTTTTTTTTCTTCAGCTTCCTGATGGTGTTTAGATTGTCAAACAGGTTCTTCAGCAACACCTCACATAGATCAATTTTCATTCCCTTTTTCACAATTTTGTATGCTAGGTCTACTGCTGCACAGGGTACACTGTTTTCCCTTGTTGATTGGAAGAAACAGTAACCTATTACTCTTATGGCAAATTTTAGTTCTTCATCTGTGACATTGTTCAATTTTAATCCTCTGCAATCTAATTCCACTCTGGTTAAACTGGTCAATTCCTTCTGTGATATCATCTTTTGGGCTTGGGCATGATCATAAATAGGATAATCGATAACCAGATGAATGATTTCCTTGGTAATCTTAAATGGTTGCTCTTCTAACCACATAAAATCATCATGAACTCTACTCAGAACAAACTTGACCCACTGGGGTTTGAACACATGGGGATAGGTTAGGGCTTCAGTTGATCCCTTGATCTTAATGTGCTCATACTTGCTATTCAATTTACCATATGTGCATAACTCATCATAGGTGTCTTTAATTTCAACATGACCGAGTTCTTCAACACGACATTTGGTGAAGAATCTTACATCCTTGACTAACAGCACTCTATTCGGGATGAGTGAAAATGTGGTTTTGTCATCCGGTTCAGATGCAACTTTGGGAGTCAAAGAGTATTTTAGTGAGGGCTTCTCTAGATTCTTGACAACAATGGGATCTTGGATCTTAGGCATCATTTTAGATTTCAGATAAAATCTAACAAAGGATCCTTAGGGTTTTAGTATTTCAAACGGCAGACGCTTCACATTTAGCAAATAATAGCAACTTGATAAGATTGGTAAACTAGCTTAACAATGCATTGAGATTGATGTAAATACCTTGAATTTTCTTTGTAGGAGGTTTGATCACCTTAGATTCGCTTTGCTTTTGCTCTCTCGAAAACTTGGTGAGTTGAAAATGACCGCGAAAATGCATTTAAGTACACAATATGCCTTATCAGGCTCTGTGTAGGTTAGGTCAAAAAAATTAAATGCACTCGGTTCCACTAAAACCTTCTTTCCTTTTTCCGCTTTAACCGAGTAACCAAACTTCCTTCATTTACCAACTAGACAGGTTTCCTATAAAGTGCTTCAAAAGACTTTGATAGAATTTCAAACTTACTATTACATCTTAATTATGTAGATTTAAATTAAGTACATAATAAAATAGGAACTGTTAAGATTTAACCTTGATAGAATGCAGTCCCTTCATACCTTTACTGATTAATTTGGAATAGATGCACCTAACTCGGTAGGTAAGGTGATTTCTTCATTTGACACAATTTCCTTCTTTTTCCAAATCATCTTTAATTTGTCTTTTATTTCCTCAGTGTCTTGTCTAGGTTGATCTCTGCAATCTCCAGCTAAGTGTCCAACTTTGTGACAATGAAAACATGCCATACCAGGATTTCTCCATGATCTTTGGTTGTACATCCCAAACTTTATAAAATAGTTAGCACTTATATGTCCAGATCTTCCGCAACATTCACACCATATCCTTGTATTGTAATCCCATGGTACTATAGAATATTGTCGGTAAGGATGTGTGTGAGTTCGGTAACCTCTAGCATTTGCTCAGTGTGCAGACCACATATAGTTCTTTTGCTTAAACCAACACTTCTCAGTACTATGTCCATATCTATTGTAGTTTTTACAAAACCCTTTGAATTTTTCCTTGTGATAATTGTTAACAAACTTTGTCCTACATTGATTAGATGTGTGACCATATTTATTGCAATTGTAACAATAACCATTGGACTTAGTGACGTTCGGTTGCTTACCTTTTCTGATCTAGCACATGTTGGCAGTGTGACCTTGATTTCCACAGTAGTTGCAATTAGGTTTCTTTCTTCTGATGTTCTTCTTGAATCCATCTTGCTTTGATGATTCTCCTCTCTTGGTAGTATGAATTCCCTTCTCGGTAGAGTCTTTGCCTTTGTAACCGAGTCCTGCATCTTTGTTGGGTCTTCTTGTATTCAATTTCTCATCCAACATCTTTGATGCTTCATAACTCTTCTTCAGTGTTTCTTTGGATTTCTTCTCTGTTTCAAGTTCATCGGTCAACCTTGATACTTCAAGTTTCAATGCTTGATTCTCCTCATCCTTCAGAATTGCTTCATGATGTGCATAACCTTAGTTGATCTGACAAATTTTGTTGAATTCCGGTCAACCTTGTGATTTCATCATTCTTATCAGATACTAAGACTTCAAGTTGTTGTTTCTCTCTTTGTAGATCTCTTACTTTATCCTCGGCTGTCCTTAATGCATCAAGATTTTCAGTCATCTGTGTGTTGAAATGTTCATGTTCTCTTTTCATTTCTTTTAGTTGATCAACCAGTGCTTTGTTCTTTTCTCTCAATACTCCAATCATTTCTTCGGTTTCTTCAGATATACTATTCTCAGATGATGTCTCAATTTGTTCCACTAACTCTTGAGAGTCCTGCAAATCATTAGATAATCTTCTTCTTACTTTCAGAGATTTTTGCATTTCCCTTTGCATGTCTGCAATCACTTGATTAGCATGATCCAGCTCTTCTTCCAGATACACAATCCTCCGAGATTGTTTATAGCCTTCCATTGATAAGATCTTTCTCTTTAGGCAGTTAAACCCTTTTCCAAGATTGAAGCTCTGGTACCAATTGTTAGGGCCAATATGGAAAGCTAATGTACTAAGAGGGGAGGGGTGAATCAGTACTTCAAAACTTTTCTTCAATAATAACTTTACTCTTATGCATAAACCGAATAGTGCAGTAACATAACATAAAGCTAAAACAAATAGATAACAATCATACATGATTCACTCCATAACACATATATTTTGGTTAAGCAGAAACTCTTGGTTAGAGAGAAAAACTGTGGTGGGGATGGCACCCACAACTTCACTACTGCAATAATAAAAAGTGCTCGATTAGAGCTACATGTTTAGCTATTTCTGATAGCTTACCCTGTTAGGAGTAACAAGATCTGTTAGATCTACCTTGCTAAAGGATTTTACAACACTTAAACTAAGTGTTGTACCTGGTTAGAGGCTTTACAATTTATAGACTTGATTAGAGTCTTTTACCCTGTTAAAGGTTTCTCTTACAACTTCAAAATATTACAATAAATCATTACAAATATCTGCAACTTTACATCTAGAATGTTATAGCAGATTCTATGTGTTCAGAATAAGATTACCTTGCTTATAGCATACCTCGGTAACCCATATAGTAACTCGATAAACCCTTCTGTTTACTCTGTTCTTTAACTGTTCTCTGAAAACCTTCTTTGTGACCTCTGTGTCTCTGTAAGAGTCTTCTTACACTCATGCACACACCTTTTTAATTCTTAACTCATGCTGTATAAATAGATCTCTTATGTCGGTGATCCATTCATTGCTTCGATCTTACAAACATGTTTTATCAAATGAATAACCATGCAAAATATTTCATTGGTTAGAAGACCTCAAAATCATACACAATCTTTAAGTGCAATTTCCAATGTGATAACGGTTAGATGTTCCTCGATCTTGTAACACGTTTTCATATGTATGTCCAGGTTCAATGAATCTGGTAACACTTTTCACTCTGTGTATAACAACTCAGTGTGTCATCTTTGCGGCTCGGTAGACATGAAATGATACTCGGTAGACAACTCGGTGTAAACTACGCTTTGAGACTACTTTCTTCTGTAACTGACTAGATTGTGCATACTGACTGAATATTTCGGTAGTAGTAACTGACTAGAGTATATAGAATAACTTTGAACATAAAACTAATGGCAACTTGATAAGTAGTAACACATCATATAACTCATAGCATCATATAAGCATACATATAAAGCAAAACATAAATAGATCATTGCCAAAAAATGCATATCATATATATATAACTCAAAAATGATAATGTGTACGAATACAATAAACAAGCCCGAAGGCTCAGATAACATTATAAAAAATGTCTCAACCAACCTTGCCTCTGTCAGCAGGTGGATCCTATCCACTAGGTCCTATCCCAGGATGCTGAGGTGGTCCCATAACACCACCACTGCTAATCTGTCGAGAAGTAGATCAACTCGCTCTCCTCCCCATGAAGGCACTATAACTAGGCTCTCTTTGACCCTCAGGGATAGCTCTCTCATAAGCCTATCGATAATAAATAGCCTCCTATGCAGCAACAAAATATCTATCTTCCTAGTCGCATGCCTCTATCGTTGGTCCAAATAGCTGATCATATGCATCCATGGTGTCACCTGTACCTCTCCAAATTGTCTCAATACTTGACCTGGGAGATACATCTCTATAATTTGTTGTGTCTCAAAAGTCCTATTGATCAGATACCTCTATTGTCAATAGAAAGGCAAGTGTACTACGTCATCCACCCAACTGAGGCAATCTAAGTATGGTCTCCAAATAAAATGTTGTAGTATGTCAAACTAATGTCTCCAATACATGGTGTTACCTGAACCCCTGTGTCAGATACATATTGTGTACCTAAAAGCATACGGCTCATCGGGCTATAAATCAACATGAATAACAAGTCTTGAAATAGAAATATGCTCCCATGCCCAAGTCTAGAGCAATGTCACACCACAACTGATAGACCGATATCCAAGATATACAATCCCATGCATCTGATAATACAACATGGCCAGTACACATGGACCCCATGCATATACTCATCGCTGAACAATCATATCATGGAGCACTCTACCCCATCCCATTGGAAATTCATGACCTTGTCTGTCAGGTATCAACAAACCACCAACAACACCGCATAGTATAATAGTCATGTCATCATAATCTAACCGGGCCCAAGGGATGTCATATCGGCCACTGATCTATAAATCATGTATCTCACACTCGAATAGTGCACACAATCCAGCAATGCCATCGTCATGGTCATACACAACTCTCTCACCATGAATCGGAATACACAGTATACGCCATACATCCTCTAACGTAATGGATGCTTCCCCAGTCAGAAGATGGAATGAACAAGTCTAAGAATGCCACCGCTCTATCAAAGCTGTAATCATGGCCCTTTTGGTCATAACCTCTGGTAAGTGCAATACATGATATAAACCGAGTTGTCGGATATGCTCAATATCCTCATCAAGTAAGTCAGCACGAAGATCAAGTCCACTGGGTCTACTCTGTTGGCAGTATAGCACTCCAATGTTCTCTTGCAACGAGAAAATGTTGAAAATATCAGATATCAAATCACTAAAAAATTAAAAAAATTCAGACGGATGACAAAAATTTACACATACAACGAATGCGTGATAGTTACTATTAATGTGGTACACTTATAGCTTTTGTGTGCCATTTAGAGCTAATGTGTAACACTAAACACTTATGCGTGATGATATGAACGAATGTGGTACATTCTACACTAATGTGTGATGCTATGAGTGATTGCGTAACAGTTAAGGCATTTGCGATATAGTTAAGGTGAATTCATGAAAGTCGATATACTAATGCGTGATGCAAAGGAAAAATTGATCACTAGAATTTTTTTTGGAAAATAGCAAAAAATAAAGAAAAATTTGGAAAAATACCATGCCGCCAGTCTCAGGAGGTCTCTGATATGAACGTACTCGGTTAGACAGGTGCAATCGAGCTCTATAACCAGCCATGATGATCAAATACTCGAAAGAAAGCACAAGATTCATAGAGAAAATAAAGAACTTACCAACTACCAAATGAGAAAATGAAAACCTAAAGTCTCTATTTCTATCTCAAAATTAGGGTTTTTTGACACCTCATTGCTCGTGGTCCCCGCAAACTTCAAACAACTTGTAGCCTACTCAAACGATCTCAAAATCACACAAAACTTCACACGGTTGCTTATTACACTGATATCGAAAACATGGTCCCAAATCTTGAATTTTTCGACCACCTTTTTCAAGGGGGCATATTTACACTATATAGTGGTGTTGAGGCATACTAGGGCAGAATTTTTCATTTTCTTTGAAACAATATCATTCCGACATTGTCTCAAAGAGGGGCAAATGTAGACACCTAAAAATGTCTCATTGATCATGTACTAATTATTCCTCTAATTGATTAAATAATTATTTAATTATTTAATTAAGTTAATTAATCTTATTCTTCTAATTTCATATTTCCTCATCATCTTACTAATTATTCTATTTCCTATTCTATCTTTATTTAGTCATTTTAATTATTTTCTAAATATTAATTAAATATTTATTATTTAATTAATTCTGATTAATTGCCCAATTTAAATAATCTTTATTATTTAAATAAATTACTAATTATTCAGTTTCTATCTCTCTAATCAACTATTTATTTATCCCTTTTCTAAATATTAATTAAATAAGAATCATTTAATTAATTATGATTTAATCCTTTAAATTAAATAATCTATATTATTTAATTAAGTTCCATTTCTAGCATAATTAAATAGTTTCTTTAAATTATTTAATTAACTAACTAATTCTTCCATTTCCAAATCCCCAAATTCTAATTTCATTTAATTTCATATTCTTCTAATTTCTTCCAAATTCAAATACATATGCATGATTTCAAAAATCAAATTGAAAATCAAAGTCAAGTTCTAAATATATTAAAATACTAAATTGAATTAAATGAATTCAATTAATTGAATAAATATCATGCAAAGATTAAATTGAAAATCTAAGTCAAAGTGCAAGCACATGCTAAATTAATTAATTTAATCAATTAATTAATTAAACCATTTCTCTCCAATCTCTATTTCCATCTTCTAGTTCTCTTTGTCATCTTCTTTATTTCCTCCAATCATTCTTTTTCTTCTTTCAGTTAGCTTTTTCTCAATCAGATGACTCAATTAATCTATTCAATCTATTTTGTTTCACCTCCAAGTTAGCAGTTCAACTATCAATCAACATGTGAGCTCACCTGAGTTCCACCTCTTGATCAATCTGTTCCACCTTTCAACCAATCTCATCCAAAAATCTATAAATTGAGCATTTAATCCTCACAATTCCTCTAGATCACGAACTTTGAATCTTTGAGTCAATTGTAGGTTGTCAGTACAATATCTGAGAGCCATCATACCACAGAGAGAAGAAGGACAATGGAAGCCACGATGCATAATAGGGAGTTTCATATTGCTTAGTTTAATTCCATTTTTCATTCATTCCATTGTTTTTATGTTTGAATTGCTTAGATAGTTAAGGATTCATGATCATCCTTATTTCCTATTTAGCAATGGTGTATTTGAGCATGCTACAATATGTAGAGTCTTTGTTTGTAGAAGACTATCGGTGTTTTGTAGAAGAAGCTTACTGGTCATAACGGTGTGAAGACCTCGAAGCGGTATGAAGACTTCAAGTGGAACGAGGACCCCTAGTGGCAGTTAATCTTTTTGATCGGAACATTATGTTCCAATCTTCCAGTCTTTATTAGTTAATCGGTAATCGGTATACTGTGTTAAACTGGTATAATTGTAAAGTGTGATGAGTTATCACCCACTGACACTTTAGTGGTGTTTCTGTGTCATGTTACCAAATATGTCTAGATGCAATGTACCTAGGAAATTGTAGTCTAATCATATTGGACTGACATGAAATTAGATTCCTATATGAGGACATCATGTCTAGGGCTTTGAAGAGGTTGATATGTGCAAGTATTGTAGAGAAGATAAGCTCTGTGCGAAATAGGTATCTCACTACAGAGATTGTGAGTGCAAAGGATAGAAGACTGAAGTAATGTTGCAATGCATTAATAGAGAACTGTCAAGGATCTAATCAAGCATTTTGTGCTACTTTCAAGATCATTCACTTGTTAATTACTAATCTCTTCGACAAGTCTAAAACCCTTAACCGGGTAGGCCCAGCCAAGCCTACTGTAAATCCTCTAACACGGTGGTTCATAGTTGTGAATCTGAAATCCTTTAATAGGGTAGTCTTTAACAGGACTTATCTCCTAACAGAGATCTATATTCCTAACAAGATCTGTTCTAGTGAAGAACATTGTAAGGCCTTAACCGGTCTAGTTACTATTCTGCAGATAGTTGACTTGTGAATTTTACTCACCGTGGGTTTTTCTCATTTGGGTTTCCACATCAAAATATCTTGTGTTATGGTGATTGTGCTTTTGTGGGTGAATGATCTATTTGCTATTTGGCTTGTTTATGTTTTAACCGGTTTGTTGTTTAAACTACTACACCGATCTGCAGAAAAATTGTTTAAGAGTTTGGTTAAGTTTTTAGGCATACTAATTCACCCCCCCTCTTAGTATTCATCATTTGAATTTTAATATGTATTTGATTTTTGATATGGATTTGATTGATTTCGATATGGATTTTAATTTTTGATATGGAACTTGATTTGATGCTTCGTTGTTTCAAGTTGATTTTGTTTTGATTGGATATATCAGATAGACATGGGAACTGATGTTGGACATTTGTTGTTTTGCAGGCATAGCTTGGAGTACTCCAATTGCAAGAGCAATTTTCGAGACCATGGTCCTTGATTCCACATTTGACACAAGAAGATAGAGATTTTATTGAGAGGTGTTGTTAATCCTCTTTGTTGGACATGCCTTGGTATATCATTAACTGGAGTTTGTTGACAGCTTTGGCAGAGACATGGCACAGTGATAGAAACACCTTTCATTTGGCTACTGGTGAGATAACAGTCACTCCAAAGGACTGTTATCGAATTCTGTGGATTCCAGTGATTGGGGCATTATTACCATATGAGCAAATAGAGGAGGATGAGACAGAGGCTCTTCACCGAATATTCCATGATGATCAGATTTGTGGATATGAGATCCCTTGGCAGGAGTTTATAGATTTTGATTATGCTCCACTACTCTCTATACTAGCAGGTTTTGTAGGTGGATTCTTGTGTCTCAACCATAGGTCGAAGGGACTGGTAGTGGGCTGGGGATTGGTGTTAGAGGACATGGTTACACAAGGACACAGGTTCGCTTGGGGATTGTGTATGTTAGCATATTTATATAGGGAGTTGCACCAGGTAGTGTATCTGGGATACATGAGTTTATCAGTCAAGGTTACATTATTACAGGTGTGGGCTTGGGAGCACATTCCTGTAGTGTGGCCACTTGCAAATAGGGATAGGTTGATTGGTTGAGCCTATGCATATGGGTATACAAGTATAGTTGTCCATCGTAAGCTGGGCAAGCTAGAGCATTGGAGGAGGGTGTTGGATGATATTGATATAGTCATCTGGAGACCATATATGGACTGTGACGTATGGGTTGAGGATGGCCTAGAGATGCCCTAAGTCTATATGTCGAGATACTTGATTGGGCGGATGCCTTTTATCATTAAGAGGTTCCTGCATAGCCATGTTCAGGGGTAGTATGGTTGACAGCAGGGTATACCATAGGGAGCATGCTTATATGCTCATCAGAGATAGGATGTGACAGAGTGGGGTTCGACTATTAATAGTGTAGTGGTTGTGGAGGAGTGTATGCATTTGGCTGGACAGATATGGGATTACGGGTTTGGAGTGGTTGATGTTGAGATGATGGAGGAGTTTGTAGTATACTTCATGGCACATGTCATGGCATAGATATCAGATCCTACAGAGATGATTCTCGCCTATGACGATGATGAGGATGAGTAGCCAAAGAGGCTAGTGAGACGGAGAGAGGAGGGAGAGGAGATGGAGGAGGGATATGGGGATGATGGAGGAGATGATGAGGGAGATGGGAGGGGAGGTGGTAGAGGGAGATAGGGAGATAGAGGAGGGGATGGAAGAAATAGAGGGAGGATTGGAGGAGGGGATGGAGGGAGGAGAGGAGATGGAGGGAGGAGAGGAGATAGAGGGGGAGATGGGAGAGGAGATGGAGGGAGGAGAGGAGATAGAGGGGGAGATGGGAGATGAGATGGAGGGAGGAGAGGAGATATTGGATTAGTCAGCCGACCGGGTGGTGATGGAGGTAGGGGAGGTTTGGTTCTTGGAGCTGGCAAGGTTGGAAAAGCAGGCGAGGTGCTAGCAGTTGTGGGTGGATTAGAGGAGTTTAGGCGGTCGACCCAGCGGAGGAGATCAGATGTGTTACCTCCACCAGGGCCTAGGATAGGGATAGGTAGTGTTACCACACAGGTACCAATGCAGATCAGGGTACCATCCCATCGACAGGATTCATAGATTCGAGTGTTGCATGTTACAGTGCAGGATTTGCAGGTGCAGGTACTAGCTCAATAGCATTAGATTACGCAGATTACCGCAGAGTGAGATACGACAATAGAGCACCTAGGTTGAGTAGAGGAGCTTGCAGAGAGACTGTAGAGAGCGATGGTCGGTGCCTTTATGAGAGACACACTGAGGGAGATACAGTACACGACCATGGGGGTTGAGTACTACAGGCGCTTATATGAGGATCTGATCACTAGTTTTACTGCTAGTCAATCAACTCAGAGTCAAACGAGGACAAAGAGCAGAGGTGTTACAAGGCCTTCTCAACGTGATCCACCCGAAGATCCAGGAGCTAGGACATCTGTTGTGAGACCATCAGGCTCTGGAGATAGTCATACTTGAGAGACTTGTCTTTGTTGTATTTTGATCATTGTGTTATATTTTGACAAACATGACATCCCTTGTATATTTTGATCACTTTGAGATATATGTATGACACCGATGTTCTGATTCACATGTGATGTGTTTATGGATGATGATTTATGCATTGATATGATGTTTCTATGATGATGATGCTTAGATAAATGCTTTTGATTTTGAGATTTGATTGATATGATTTATGATGTGAGATGTATCTTGAAAATGAGATGTATGATAATGATAATTGTATACACATAAAAATTGGCTATGAGCAATTAAATAAATATTTTATATTTATTTAATAATTATTCTTCTATTAAATAGTTAATTTGAAAAGATTAATTTTTTTAATTCATTTTCATGTCTTTCTATTAATTAATTCATTTATCTTATTCTTCTAATTAATTAAATATCTAATATTTAATTATCTCCTTCAAACAATTAAATATCCAATAATTAATAGTTATTCTCTTATCCTATAGTCTCAAAATTAAATAATTCCTAAATTATTTAATCTTTCTTATCCAATTCACCCTCCATCTCCACTTCATCTTCCTTTGCCAACTCATCAAACATGTGGCTAAAGAAATTAATATTTCTTAAATATTAATTTATCGTTTATCTCCAACTTCAAAATTTTAATGAATATTGTGTACGTACACATATTTCATAACCATTTCCTATATTTTTTCCAACACCCCCCTACATCTTAGGAAGGACTTGAGTCCACTTGTCCTCTCATGCCTAAATTTCCTCCAACCATCCCTAGATTCTCTCAGTCAGCAACCTAGTCAAGGTGAGATGGGTGACACTTGTCTTCTCCTTCCCCCTTTCTCTCAACCTTCACCTTTGCTCATAGCCATTCAAATCTGCAAATTTGATCAGGAATGTCGATTTGAGCCACATCATCTTATCCTCTCAAAGTCTATAAAATCAAGAGCTTCAGTTGAGAGAGTAAATCTTCAAGTTAGTCTTCAAATTGATCATATGCATCTGTGAGTTTTTGAAGCAAATAGAAAATATCATATAGCATTTTAGCATAATCATGTAGCATTTGCATATCATAGTATCATTTAACTACAAGTTATCAGTCCATTCTTCATATGCCATCTTGGAAGCCAACAGTGCATTGTCTAAGAGCACACCATCTGCAACCAAGAATAGTGGAGTTAGGACACAATGAGACATAAGCCATGAAGGTAAAATAATGTTTTATTTTAGTATGTATTTCATGTAGTTTCATTGGTGGATTTTGGATTTCCTGTATACATTTCCATTGTATTTGTGAAACTAACATATTACAGGTAACATTCTGAGGATGAAATTCAAGCTCACACATTTTGGCGCCCACCGTGGGGCTGGACCTCGCATATACCTTTAAAAAAATCTCACAAAAAGTTAAATCAACGCATTTGTAATATAGATTCATGCATGTGTGAATTTTGACAGTGCTTTTGTTCGATAGGTTAGTGCATTTGTATCATAGGTTAGCATATATGTCATGTAGGTTAGTGCATTTGTCTGAAAAACTGTGCATTTGAATCATAGGTTGGCGCATATGTCATATAGGTTAGCGCTTCTATCTTAAATTCTGCACATTTGCATTACAGGTTCATGCATTTTTGTCTTAGGTTAGCACACATGTCAAGGAAATTGCGCTTTTGTGTCCATAAAGCAGCGCTTTTGTAGCCTAGGTTAGCGCTTTTGATCTGCAGATTAGCGCTTTTGAGCAAAAAGATAGTGCATATGTTAGATTAGCGCTTCTGTTTATAAAACTGACAAAATTTTCTTGTAGGTCCGAATGCCCAAGAAATCAGATTTTTCAGATTACTAACATGCGTGCGCAAGATGACATTTAAGGCAAATTTTATGCATTTTATCATATAGCTAATTAAAAGTCTTCATTTGGGAAGTAATATATCATATCTTGTTCATCTAGTTTAACTAAAAGGATGAATTGACAGCATGCAACTTGCATTTTTGGTATTTTCTCTAAAATAGTTGCACATAGACTTTTAAAAAGGCTAAAATGAACACCATGCTTGTTGGAGCAACATCTCCAAATAGGACTTAGCCAACAATTGCTTTGAAAAGGTTAAAAAGAACACTTGTATTCTGTGTCTCGAAAGTGGTAGGTATATGCTCTCCCCTTAATTGGGTGACCAAAAAGTCAAACCCACTCTTTTACGCTTTCTTTACTTTCAAACAATTAAATCCTTTAGAGGGCCTGCCTTCCCGAGCTGCCTTGAGGGGGCCAGTGAGAGGGGAATGACCTAAAGTGGAAACAGGCTAATACCAAGTCCTTCCAATCCACTATAAATAAATCATGTTTGTGACGAAAGTCCCAAACAACATGTGCTGATAAGTTCATACCGACACTATGCTTCCCCATAAACCCTATGGAGCATAACCTCTATAGCCTGGGAACCTTTTGTATTTATAGAGTTGAAAGTGCCACATGTATGGCCACATGATCGGAAGGCTTTACTAAAAACCACTTGTACTAGTTGCCAAAATCCTTCTAGTTGTTGGCACAGGAGGTCGGACCTCTGAAGCGGCTCACATACATACGGTTCTTAGTAGAGATATAAAGTTTTCCATGGGGAGATTTCATGGAAACTGGTGCTTGGTTGCCCCGAAGAAGTGAGTGCTGAGGGTGGAGCCAGTGGGGTCAAGCATCTAAATATCTGCTTTGAATAGCGTAGCCTCAAGGGAAACTCCACGTGAGATTCAACAACTATTGTCTCAGCCTGCCATAGGGATTGTACTTGCTTGTGCATTTTGTTTATTAAACACTGTGTCTTCTATGTCTGTAACATGTTCCACATGGTCAAAAATTGAATAAAATTATCATCTACAAGGGAGCAAAAATCCAACAAATTTCTGAAAAAGTTTGATCAAAAGGGTAATACAAAATCTTTTCAACACTTGAAACACCAGACCCAAAATCAAAGTGTCAAAACATCAATGTCAAAATAATTCTTGAAGTAGGTTTGTCTCTAAACCATCACATACTTTTCAAACTAGCTCAAACAACTAGGTTGCTAATCCAATAGGTTATACTCAAAAGGTTCTATAAACATCAACATTTAACAAGCTATCGATTCAACTATCTTAAGTGCAAAAAATCAACATCTTTGTCAAGTTTCTCATCAGGATAATCAAATCCTCTATCACGAAGCTTGATCAAATCTATACTAGGTTCCTAATCTTGGATATATCTTTCCTATTTTGAACCTAGGTTATATCAAAACCAAAATTGCACCAACTTTGGAATCAAACAAACTTGTGAATTGTCAAATGCTTATAAGCCTTTTAAATATCACCTTAAAGAAAACCTAGTTATAAAGCTACTCAGAAAAGGATAAGATTCTTGTATATCAATCACAAGATCTTATTGAAACATAGGACATTCTTACACTGTTTTTGCCACTACTTACGTGGCTACAGTACAGAATTTGATGGTGAAACTCTACAAAGATGTGCCTTTCAACAAAGAGATGTTTTATCCCAACGAACAAACCATAGTGGTATGATCAACAAAGCATATCTTCCTAAACCAATAATCACCTATTGACTTTGTCCTTTGGAAATTTCCACAACATTGAAATAATCACATGCCAGTTTGGACTAGAGCCCAACATGAGCAACTTAGAAAGCAACAACAAATGGAGGAAGAAGATATTCCTATATTCCACACTCTTTGATTTACCGTTGTTGATGAAGAAGCAGCCAATAGCACCATTAGAGACCTTGAGCAAGATTTCAAGTTTGATAGGCTAATGGAAAAATTGTTGGCAAAACAAAAAGAAAAATATCTCTTGATGTTGGCAAAATCTGGAGCTAAACTACCACAAGACTTTAACATGGAAAGCTTGAAACAAGATGCAGAGACAAGTAGCACCCAAAACACAGATGATCCAAATAACGAGGACATAAACAAAGAAAGTAACGGAGAAACAAGGAAAGAAAGGGATGATAAAAGAAAAGAGCTTAGTGACAAAAAGACTCACGAAGAAACAAGAAGAAACTATGTAGATAATCCCTTATCAAACCTTACTCAACAAATACAAACTCTTCAACAATGAATACAAGACATGCAAATTGGGACAAGCTCCAAGAAATATTCATTAGAAGATATATGCCCATATCCTTTTGATAAAAATCTGAATATGATACCATTTCCACAACATTACGAGATTCTTAAATATGACAAATACGATGGAAGATCTGATCCTCAAGATCATATTAGGGAGTTTTGTACTATGAGCATGGAATTTGCTCACGCTGAAACTTACCTTATGCATATTTTTTCTAGGAGTTGAAATGGACAATCAATGGAGTGGTTTTCAAGATTACCATCCGGAATCAAATCCTTTGAAGAACTTGTGAATAGGTTTATTTCACAATATTCCTACAATATAAGGAATGAAATAACAATGCTAGATCTTTGCAATGTTAAACAAAAGAGTGGTGAATCCTTTATGATTTTCTTACAACGATGGAAATGAATGTTTAATAGGTATCCTCAAGATGTACCTGATCAAGAAAAAATGGACATATTTATTGATAATCTTATTAGTGAAATGAGTTATCGACTAAGGATACAATGTCCTCCCTCTTTTGCCAAAATGATCGAGAATGGACTAAAAATAGAGAACGCAATGGAAAAGAAAGGAGAACTAAAACTTTACAATAATTCATACAACAACAACAACAATGACAAACCCAAGTTCTGGTCAAAGAATAGCAATGTTAGCAATGAAGGGAATGACAATAATAGTAATACAAAACAACAACAACCAATTTTCAATCTATCAAGTCAAAACCCAAGCAATAACAATCCAGAAAACAACAAAGCTAAGTCCTTTTTCTCCAATCCTCGAAGAAAATTCAGAAACATTGGAGAATCTTTAGAATCAGCTCTAAAAACTTTACTTGCCAATAAATTGATTGTTTTGCCAGAAACAAGAAATTATGAACCACCAGTCAAGCCCAATTGGTGGAATGACAATCATTTTTGCAACTATCATTGGAATAAAGGACACCTAACAAATGGTTTTCAGAGATTGAAACACCTTATCCAAGATCTAATCGATAATGGAACCATTACAGTGGATAGTCATAAAATGAATGAATCACACTTGGCTTCAAGACTCCATTCCCAAATTATGACAAAGGAAAAACCAAGGTGAATTACACTTATACGTACGATGATGTAGTGAATGTGATTATTGTTAACAAAAATTCATCTTTAAAACCAATAAATGTTATCACGAGAAGCAAAGCAAAGGTTACCTTTCTAGGTGTAACAAAAGATCCAACACCCAATCCACAACAATACAATTTAGTAGAGAAATTACAACGAATACCCGCTCAAATATCAATTCTAGAACTTCTCAAGATTTTACCTCTGCATAAGGACATTTTGGATAAAGCTTTAGTGGAGACAATAGTTTCAAAAGATTTGGATATAGATCAGTTCCAAAATATGGTAGGACACCTCATAGCTCCTCATTGCTTATCATTTTCTAAAAATGATGACACATACTTGCAACATCCTCATAATGCTCCCTTACATGTTGAAGTCTCCATAAATAAAACTTGTGTCAAACGTGTGCTCATAGATGGAGGAGCTGGATTAAACATTTGTGCATTAAGTTTGATAAAAGCTTTGGGATATTCAGAGAATGCAGTAGACCTGAAAAAGAAAATAACCATCAAGGCTTATGATGAAGTAGAACGTTCTTCTAAAGAGACTCTTGTGCTACCAATAAAGATAGGACCTATGGAAAAGGAAACATTGTGTCAAGTTTTAGATTTGAACCTCTCCTACAATATTCTTCTAGGAAGACCATGGATTCACAAGATGCAAGCAGTTCCTTCTACATATCATCAATGTGTAAAATTTCCTTATGAAGGAAAGGAAATCACTATAATTGCATATTCCAATCAATATTGCGATAATTTGAAGCCAACCCAAGATACAAGAGTTCCACATAATAGAGAATCAGTATATCCTACCAAGGAAATTCAAGCAAAGTTATGGGAAACTTTTGAAGAAAAGCTCAAGTTAAATGATGAAGGAATGGGAAAGTATTATTTGCAAAATTTTCCACTTTCCCCTAAGTCATATGGAAAGCCTACAGATATTCAATCAAAGGCATTAGGAAAATCAAAACATATGTTTAAAGGAACCTTTGTTAGTGCTGGAACTCTTGAAGAGGAAAATGAAGACAAAGACATTCTTGGTTGGTTATACAAAGATGAAGATAAAACTATAGCAACAGCAACATAATTCAATATTCCCATAAAACAATATGGCAAATGATATGAAATCATGCAAAAGATGGGATATGAAGGAAAAGGACCAATTGGTAAACAACATCAAGGTATTTCAGAACCTATTTGTCCACACTCGCAATCCACAGAAGATAAATTTGGGCTAGGATATTTGAAGTCTAATCAAAAGCAACATAATCATCAACAACAAAAATGGAAAAGAAATCAGTTTCTAAAGAAGAAAATTGGCAAGAAAAGCTACATCAAGTGACCGAAACAGTAACCAATAAACAAAAGAAGCAAGAAGAACATGAAAAGAAAGAGGAGGAGATCATCATCCAAGGTGAAGAAAAATCTTGTCAACAAATTCTGAAAATACAAACAAAGGAAAATTCTTCACAAGATATTCTAGAAGCAGTAAAAATAGAGATGGCAGAAATTAGAGAACTCTTTGCACCATACAACATTCCAGTAAGGTATAGTGGAGTAATCTTGGATCAGGATTCAGAAACAAATTCCAATGAATATGAATGGAGTCCAGATGTCTTATTCACTAAATCAAGTAAAGAACATAATGAAGATCAAGTAGCTTTCACTAAAGAAGACTTGTCTATAGCAAAACAAAAGATGAAGTTAGAAAGAAGGCAAGAAAAACTCAGAATCCAAAGAAAAGAGGCGTATGCAAAAAGGAAAGAAAATGACAAAGACAGAGAAGCACTGCAATAGGAAGCAAAAACATGGATCAGATATGGAAGAACCATGGAAGAGCTAAGGGATAGTCAAGTTGGACTAACTATTAGTCTAGAAGAAGTTGAGTTTGAAAAGAGACAAAATCTATTAAAAGAATCTACTTCATCATGTGCACAAATATGTCAACTCCAAAATGCAAATGAGGTCAATCAAGAAGGAATTTGCAGTATCAAAGATGTGTGCATGGATATAATCCATTCGTTTAAGGGGCAAATGTCAGTTGAAGGACCACTTGAGTGTGAACTACCAAATGATAATATTAATCTTGTTAAGACTAATTCGGAAACGCTTGAGAAAGACAATTCTCAAAAACATTTAATCTATGATAATACCTATTCTACGCCAAGCTATGATCATTATGTCATGAACATTGAAACACCTAATGATGACAGTGATTATGATTTACCCCTTCTACATCCTGAACTAATTGATTGGGATAATTTAGACAACCCCGAACTAAATGTCTTTTCCAATGATCATGACTTAGCCGTGTACCTTAACATTGTTGAACCCATCCATCCTAAGATATCTTCCATTGTAGAATCAAGTGATGTTTCTCATAGCCAAGAGAATGCCAAACTTTCAAGTCATAAAAGCGAAATAAAACAAGGAAAGAGACCTATTGTTGAAAACCATTTCACGACAACATTAGATCAATCAAAAGAGAAAACAAAGGGCATATCTGATGGTGAAAACCTCCTAGAGGCACCAGAAGATGAAAAGTTTGACATTTTTCTTACATATCTTCAAGAGAGATCTACTATCCTAATAGAACCAACAGAAGTAGTAAACATTGATACATCAAAAGATCCTAAAATACTTCATTTCGCTGCCTCATTATCAGAAAGAGAGAGGAAAGAGTACATGGAATTCTTTAAGCAAAGACAAATAAATTTTGCTTGGTCTTATGTAGATATGCCAGGACTTAACCCAAATCTTATCATGCGTCATCTTAACGTGGATTTAAAAGAAAAACCTATTAAGCAAAAGCTAAGAAAGATGCATTCGCATATTGCTCTCCTTGTCAAAACCGAGCTCAAGAAACTATTAGAATTGGGTTTCATAAGACCAATTGCTTATCTAGAATGGGTCTCAAGTATCGTACCAGTATCAAAACCAGATAAGAGCATAAGAATCTACATAGATTTCAGAGATCTAAATAAAGCATGTCCAAAAGATGATTTCCCATTACCAAACATTGATATCATAGTGGACTTATCAGCAGGCCATGAGATGTTTTCATTAATGGATGGCTTCTCAGGATATAATCAAATAAGAATCGCACCTGAAGATCAAGAGAAGACAACTTTCACTTATGCATGGGGAATGTACTGTTGGAATGTTATGCCATTTGGGCTTAAGAACGTAGGAGCGACTTATCAAAGGGCTATGACAACAATTTTTCATGATATGATGCATACATTCATGGAAGATTATGTCGATGACATACTTGCAAAATCTCACACAAGAAAAGAACATTTGAACATTTTAAGCAAGATTTTTGACAGGCTGGAAAGATATTAATTGAGATTAAATCCAAAGAAATGTGCATTTGGAGTAACCTCTGGAAAGCTCCTTGGATACATTATATCAGTTCGTGGCATAGAAGTAGATCCTAGAAAAGTTAAAGCTATCATGGAGATGGAGTCACCCAAGAACATAAGTCAGTTGCGATCTTTACAAGGAAGGTTGCAATCAATCAGGAGATTTGTTTCTCAATTGGTCGATAGATGTCTTCCATTTACCCATCTTCTACATAAAAATGTTCCATTTAAATGGGATACAAAATGTGAAGAAGGTTTCTTGCAAATAAAAGAATATCTTATGAGTCCTCTAGTACTGATATCACCAACCAAGGGGAAACCATTGTTACTCTATATCTTAGCAACAAGTGTATCATTAGGCGCTCTCCTAGCTCAACATGATGATGAAGGAAAAGAAAGAGCAGTTTATTATATCAGCAGATCGCTTGTTGGCTATGAGTTAAATTATTCCTCAATTGAAAAGATATGTCTAGCAGTTGTATTTTCAACCCAGAAGCTACGACATTATATGTTGATTCATTCTGTAAAACTAAGAGCAAAGATAGATCCTCTCAAATATCTATTCAGCAAGTCAACATTGACAGGGAGACTAGCCAAATGGGTTATGATACTGAGTGAATTTGACATAGAATATGTTGACCGGAAAACTATCAAGGGACAAGTCATCGCTGATCACTTGGCTAATGCACCTCTACTTAATAACATGCCTTTGCACATCGAATTTCCTAATGCAGATATCTTGACAGTAAGTACAAACTTTTGGGAATTGTACTTTGATGGTTCTTATACTCAATATGGATCAGGTGTAGGAATCTTTTTCATCACACCTCAAGGACACACAATTCTGAAATCATATAGACTACGATTTCCATGCACCAATAATACTGCAAAGTATGAAGCATTGGTTCTAGGGCTTAAAATGGCCATTGAATGGAATATTAAAGAACTACATGTCTATGGTGATTCACAACTTGTCATAAATCAAATAAATGATGAATATCAAACAAAGGATGATAAGCTTATGCCATACAAACAACTGATAGAGGAATTTAAAGGGCACTTTAAAGAAATTACATTCACCCAAATTCCCAAAAATGAGAATAAAGTGTTGGTATTTTAGTATGGTTTTGTCATTGATGTCAACACCTACTAATACACCTACTTTGGAGATCCAGCAACATTCATCGGCAAGTAGTAAAATGTGCAACAGTTACTAGTATATGGTTCACTGGCAGGATATATTATTCACTGGTACCTAGAATGATATGGAAGACACTTGATAATGTCGAAGGCATCATGTCGACACTTTATTTTGAATAAATAATCATTGGTATATTCATATTTGCATATTTGCTTTTACCGCCAAATAGGTCAAGGTTATCTAGGGTTGCACCAGCAAGTTTATCTTTTCCAAATCAGCATGGCACGCTATGGAGATGATTTATTATTGTTGTAAATGCATTAAGCTGACATGTTCAATCGGTTATTGCATCGAATATTATATTGTATGTAAAATGTTTTTATTGTAATATCTTGTAGAGCCGACCTACTAAAATTGGTCTTAGGGTATGGTATAAATGTAAGATCTTATTTGTAAGATCAAGTGTGGAATGCGAAAAAGAATTAAGTGAAGGTATATGCAAGATCAAATAGGGATATACACAAAGACATCATTTGAAGGTGAAGTTAGGTTTTTGTAGAAGCATATCAGCATTACACCAGTACTGAATCCAGCATATGAAGATGCTATCTTGTGCAGTACATTCTTATTGGATTTAACCATCCAACTGTAGTCAGTGTGACTCCCATTTTGTGATTGAGTAGTGAGCTCTAGGTTGTTGGCCTTTCTGCATGTGTAGACCCCATTTATGTACACTTACTATCTGTAGTAGTATTATCTGATTATGGGTAAGGTTTCCCACCGTGGTTTTTCCCCTTACAGGGTTTCCACGTACAAATATTGGTGTCATGTATTGTGGATGACTTTATGTTTATGTTTCATGCATTAATCCTTACCAGTATAGCAATTTACTATTAAAACTGTCAACTAGCATACTTAACTAGTTTACTGGTATTAAGCATTAAATTGGTTAATAAGTTTTTGGTTTGAATTTATTTGACAACTGATTCACCCCCCCCTCTCAGTTGTCTCCAGGACCTAACATAAAGCAACAGATGCAATGGCTACAATAGCATCTCTCTTGCAAAATAAAGAGAATCAATAGCATTACGAATTTCTCATGGAAGATATCTTAACCCCTACCATCCAATCCCAGCATACCTATCGAATTTGCTATATATCAGGAACCAGTGAATCCTTATATGGTCAAACCTACCAATATTTGAAAGATCATATCCTTCCTCTAGAATTATCTCGTAATCAATGAAGAAACTTTATCCGTTAGTCCTCTCGCTATGTCATTATTGTTGATATCCTATATAGGCGTGGTCTAGATGGTACATTGTTGAGATGTCTTGAAAAAGATGAATCTAAGAGAGTTCTTAATGACATTCATGCGGGTATTTGCGGTACACACTCAAGTGGTTTAACATTGGCTAAGAAACTTATCCGTATGGGTTACTTTTAGCCTACTATGGAAAGAGATTCATTCACCTATGCTAGAAAATGTAAACAGTGTCAGATCCATGGAAATCTAATCCATGCACTAGCACAAGAGTTATATCCTATGACAGGATCATGGCCATTTTCACAATGGGGCCTTGATTTGGTAGGAAAGATCAATCCTTCATCTTCTAATGGACATAAGTTCATTCTGATTGCTACTGAATATTTTACTAAGTGGATTGAAGTGGTGCCTTTAACAACAGTGACAGGAAAACAAATATCATCATTCATCTTGAATTATATAATTTGTCACTATGGCGTTCCTATGACCATTATCACTGATAATGGAAGACCATTCAAAAATCAAGATGTAAAAGAACTATGTGAACAGTTTCAAATCCAACATAGGTTCTCTACTCCATATTATCCACAGTGAAATGGTCAATCCAAGGCATCAAACAAGACTATCTTAAAAATCTTAAAGAAAACAGTAAATGAAGCTGGAAAAGACTGGCACATTCAGCTAAATCCCACTCTTTGGGCATACCGAACTAGCGTCCGCACTCCAACAGGGGCAACTCCATATTGTTTGGTCTATGGATCAAAAGCTATATTACCAGAAGAAGAACAACAAGTTTCTCTATGTGTATCCTTGCACGGTCTTATAGAAGTAGAGATACCTTCTCTATGTGTATCCTTGCACGGTCTTATACCAGAAGAAGAACAACAAGTTTCTTGACTTCAAGAACTAGAACTGATTTAGGAATGTCGCCAAAATGCAACAGAACATTTGAAAGTATACCAACAAAGAATGGAAAGAAGCTATAACCATAGATTCAAGCTGCACATTTTCCAGATTGGAGATATAGTTCTAAGGGAGAATCCAAGAAATCAGCAAGACCGAGAAAAGAAGGGAAAATTCGAACCAAATTGGCTAGGACCTTTTTTCATAGTAGCAACATATGGATCAGGAGCATACAAGTTATCTACTCCTGAAGGTGATTGGTTTGATGAACCTATCAACTCTATCCATCTCAAGAAATTCTATGCTTGAGATATAAAGTCCTAAAAAAATCAATAAAAAGCATATAAAGTCTTAAAAAAAAAATCAATAAAAAGCATATAAAGTCCTAAAAAAAAAATCAATAAAAAGCATATAAAGTCCTAAAAAAAAAAATCAATAAAAAACAAAAAATGCAATAAATTTAGATGGTGAAAACCTGGTAAACAGGCGCTATCTAAAAAGTGAGTTTCTCCATCTATGAGATCTCTTTGCGCACCTATCCACTCCATCCTATCGCATCTATTGTTGCTATCTATCGCTAGCTTATCCAAAACATCTTTCGCATCCATTGCTTTGAACCATTTAGCAAGAAATATGAAGCTTACCAACAATTAACCAATCTTTGACATACTTGTTGTAGTCACTATCATAGATTTTATCAACATCGATCAATCTGCATTTGTATCCCGCCATGGTTTGGATCTTGATCAATTCATATATCCATAATAATTTTTGTTTCCACTGGGGGCAAAATCCAAATTTCTTTTGCTAAGGTGATCTTTTGAACCTTTGAAAAATCCAAAACATTCGAAAAACTTGAAAAAACCAAAAACACCTAGGATTTTGAAACAGATAACAAGCAACAAAGCAACAAAAATCAAGGCATTTCATAACAACTGAATCGTCAAACTTAGAAAATGAAGAATCAACCAACAAGCTATAAAGGAATATCAAAGATCATTCATTAAGATGATTATATTAGTTAATGACCATTAGAACATGTGAATGGCATACAAGGTTTAGTGTTTATAACTTGATTTTATTGCTAATCATGTACTCTATGCAACTCAAGGATGTCCATGACTATAGAAGATATGATGGGGCATGATTATTTTCTTTGATTGATTTCTATGGTTTATCTCTTACTACGGTATGAACTTGTCTCGGGATATGATCAGCAAAAGATCAAGGAGGACGTTCCAAGTCATGCATGAAAGGAGATAATCCTTGTCTGTTCTGCAAGCAATATTCAGGTCAACTTGATCCATTATATCAAGCTGGTTGTATTAACTTGCTACATCAAAATCTATGTAAGAAATACTCAGGTCATCTTGAATCATTATGTCAAGTTGATTGTATTTTCTTACAACATTTTAAAGCTCAATGACGAAATCAAGCACTATTACAAGATAGCATATGAAGAATGGCAGTACAATTTTTAGTTAGATCATTCCATTAGCTCATTATTCATCTACATTATAAGCATTCATTTGTCAGTTGCATTATAAGCATATCATTTCATTAAACAGATCAATGGTCATAAATAAAGATTGAGTATACTTGGACAAACAAAAACAATTTGCATTTAATCATTATAGGTGCATTTTAAATCATCATTCATTCCATTTTAGTTGCATTTTATCATTGCATTATTTTGCATTTAATAGCGTGCATTTCATTTATCATGTAGTGTATCATCATTGTTATTTGCATTATCATTTTTATAACGATCATTTAGTTTCATCTTTGCACTTAGATTCATAATCATCATAAACATTACATAGAAACTCAAAAATATTTCATATAGATCATTTGCATTTACATCATCATAAATCAAAAGCAAATCAATCATTCATTTGCATTCCATATAGATCAGTACATTTGCATCATTTAAGATAGAAATCATTTTCATTTGCATCCAAGATCATCAAAAATCAAAACAAAAACATATAGTCACTGCATCCATATAATCAAAGCATATAGATCATCAAAGCATAAAGCATCATCATCAAATAGAGTAGCATGCATATAAATCATCATCATCATAGATAATCCATGTCTGCATATAGATCATCATAAAATAATAAAAAGTCCAAGTATACAATGATATCAGATAAACAATACAAATGCCTCATCCAATGCAAATCAAGTCAAGGTTGTCCTATACCACTACCACCTGACTTTGTCCATCTCTGTGGCTGTGGGTGATAAGATCTTCCAGATGCTTGTCTCCCATGCTCCCCACTCCTCTAAGGAGGTCCCATGATCCCACCACTACTAGTATCCATCAGCACAGTGGTATGATAACTACCTGCTCTTTGGCTCTCTGCAACTGCCTCCTCATATCATCGTCGCTAGTGGGAAGTCTCCTTCCCGGCCCAAACTAGTGCTCTAATAGTATCCGTCGAGAGAGTACCTGATCCAACCTAATGAATATGATCTAGAAGACCCTAAGTATCATGTTATCTCCTAACAGCTCTATCCTGCTCAGTAATAAGAGTCTGTACCTATGCTCGAAGCTGATCAATCTGTTCTCTCAGACTATCAATAGTATCCTGCCCTAGCACATCATGCTCTGGTATAACCACATCTAGCATATCATGCACTGGTGCAACCTACTGTGGTACATCCTATTGTGGTGCATAAATCCCAACCCCCTCACCACCAACCTGTCCAAGTGTTAGAATCTCGGTCCGAGTAACTCTCCGAACCTGTCGTCTAATCAGGGGAACATGATCCTCAATATCCTCATCATCTCCACCATGCACTGCAATAACTTGAGGATCTAGCTGAATCTGTCTGAAATCAATGCCTCTCTCACAACCCCCATCCAGTCTAGTCATGCTGCCTCCTATCAATGGTAACCCTCTCAGTGATCTCATACCAGCCTTGCCATGCTCTCTCCCAATCCGTCCAACATTTCCCCCACCCATAGGACGTGGTCTCTCAATCCTGCCAGCCGGTCCAAATGGTCCTCCACGGACTCTCAATCGACCTCCCCTCCGTCCAGGTCTCCTACCACCACCTCCTCCATCCCCACCATCATCTCCACCTCCCCCAGCCTCATGAGCAGCTCTAAGCTCTCGTCTCTATCTGCGTCTCCTAGAAACTGGATCATCTGAGTCATCCTCATCATCTCCTGAACTAGGAGGAGGATCTGTTGGATCAATAATGTGAGGAAATGGATGAGCTAGTATATACTGAGCATACTCTGCAGTAACCCCAGGATCAAGAATGTGTAACCTCATATCATAAGCCACTCTTGGAGTAGCAACAAACTCTACACAAGTGATCTTAAATGATAACAACAGTCCCCAATCTCGTCTATCTCTATAACGTTGAGCATATATCGTCACACTAGTAGGCATAGGCTAGATGATACCAAACTGTCTCAAAATCTAACCAATCAACTGTTGCTCAACAATAAAAGGTGTCCGACTAATGAGATATCTACTCTGCATAATACATGGTAATGTCTATGCATCATCCATCCATGGGCCACAATCAAGATATGGTCTCCAAGTGATGCTATCCAATGAGACAAGCACCCAATGCCAATACTCCATCTTACCCAACTTATGTTGAGCAAGGATGCCTGCATAAAAATACACATATGGCTGTCTCTCTCCACGAACTCTATGATGGATAGGTCGAGTAACAACAATGTGCTCCGAGCACCAGATCTGCAATAAAGTGCATCCAGTAGATAAACTCGCACTCTCGTCATACACTACCTGATGAAGATCATGATATAAATGTGCCAACATGCAAACACCCCAAGCATATTGAGTACGATGATGCATCATACTCAGGAGAATCTCACCCCATCCAATGGAAAAACCTCGTGATCTCCTATCAGGACATGTAAATCCTCGAATCTAACCAGCAAGAATAACAGGAAGAGCTTGTAATACATCACCATATCAACCCATCGGATCTCTCCCCTACCAATTCTCTCATCAACAAACACAACTCTGCAAGCCTCTATCCCAACCCAATCCTAATAATTATATTGTACAAGCTCGCCAGTCACTGGGATATGCAGAATCCTATAGACATCCTCCAGAGTCACACTAATCTCACTTGTCGGCAGGTGGAAAGTGTTATGCTTGCTGTGCCATCTCTTAGCCAATGTTGTCAACAAACCTTTGTTATGCATAATCTCAGGCATATATAACAAATGATGTAAACCACAGGCATCTATGTGTCTAATCTTAGCCTGGGTCAACTCTGGAACTAAATGACGCACTGCGGGTAATTTCTCCCGACACTGGAGAACATCAAGTTTCTCCTATTTTGTCAAGAGAAATCAATCAAATCAAATTTAATCATCAAATCTATCTATCAAATCAAACTGAATAATCAAATCTATCTATCAAATCAAACTGAATCATCAAATCTATCTATCAAATTAAACTAAATCATCAAATCTATCTATCAAATCAAATTGAATCATCAAATCTATCTATCAAATCAAATTGAAGCACTTATGCTATCAAAACATTTTAAAACCTATCAATCATGGTTTTCTATCAAACACTGAGTTTGTTCAAAAACTCTGCTAAGCTCTTACATCAAAAACTAAATCAGTTTCTTAGAGCTACTCAATCAATCAAGCTAATCAAAGCTATCAATCAATCAAGCTAATCAAAGCTACTCAATCAATCAAGCTAATCAAAGCTATCTATCAATCAATCTAATCAATCTTATCAATCTGCAATCTATTCACTCATCTATCTTTCATATAACATTCTTCTGTCGAGAGATCATTCATGTCTTTAATACACAAATGATCTCTCAAGGGGGCATCATCATCAAATCAATATCCAAAAATCAGTATCTAGGGCACACAATCAAGATTTTCAATCTTCATCAGGTGCATTATCAAGACTTGATTTAATCTTTGAAACAATGTTGTCTTCACATCATTTCAAAGAGGGGCAAAATGTATAAACATAAAAATTGGCTATGAGCAATTAAATAAATATTTTATATTTATTTAATAATTATTCTTCTATTAAATAGTTAATTTGAAAAGATTAATTTATTTAATTCATTTTCATGTCTTTCTATTAATTAATATTTTATTAATTAATTCATTTATCCTATTCTTCTAATTAATTAAATATCTAATATTTAATTATTCGTCTAACCAAGTTAATTAAATATCTAATATTTAATTATCTCCTCCAAACAATTAAATATCCAATATTTAATAGTTATTATCTTATCCTGTAGTCTCAAAAATTAAATAATTCCTAAATTATTTAATCTTTCTTATCCAATTCACCCTCCATCTCCACTTCATCTTCCCTTTGCCAACTCATCAAACATGTGGCTAAGGAAATTAATATTTCTTAAATATTAATTTATCATTTATCTCCAACTTCAAAATTTTAATGAATATTGTGTACGTACACATATTTCATAACCATTTCCTATATTCTCTCCAACACCCCCCTACATCTTAGGAAGGACTTGAGTCCACTTGTCCTCTCATGCCTAAATTTCCTCCAACCATCCCTAGATTCTCTCAATCAGCAACCCAGTCAAGGTGAGATGAGTGACACTTGTCTTCTCCCCCCCCTTTCTCTCAACCTTCACCTTTGCTCATAGCCATTCAAATCTACAGATCTGATCAAGACCGTTGATTTGAGCCACATCATCTTATCCTCTTAAAGTCTGTAAAATCAAGAGCTTTAGTTGAGAGAGTAAATCTTCAAGTTAGTCTTCAAATTGATCATATGCATCCATGAGTTTTTGAAGCAAATAGAAAATAGCAATAGCAAATATCATATAGCATTTTAGCATAATCATTTTAGCATAATCATGTAGCATTTGCATATCATAGTATCAATTAACTACAAGTTATCAGTCCATTCTTCATATGCCATCTTGGAAGCCAACAATGCATTGTCTAAGAGCACACCATCTGCAACCAAGAATAGTGGAGTTAGGACACAATGAGACATAAGCCATGATGGTAAAATAATGTTTTATTTTAGTATGTATTTCATGTAGTTTCATTGGTGGATTTTGGATTTCTTGTATGCATTTCCATTGTATTTTGTGAAACTAACATATTACAGGTAACATTCTGAGAATGAAATTCAAGCTCACACAATATTGATGTGAGATGTATCTTGAAATTGAGATGTATGATAATGATAATGATGTGATATGTATCTTGAAAATGAGATGTATGATAATGATGATGATGTGAGATGTATCTTAAAAAAGAGATTTATGATAATGATGATGATGTGAGATGTATCTTAAAAATGAGATGTATGATAATGATAATGATGTGAGATTGAAATGATATGCAACTAATGCAAGTTTTAAAATGATATGCAACTAAGGCAAGATTAAAACTGATATGAAACTAAGGCAAGATTTAAAATGATATGCAATGAATGCACGATTTAAAATGATATGCATCTAATGCATGATTTAAAATGATATGCAACGAATTGATCACCCTCATTTTCTCATTGTCATTCCTGTGTAGTCACATGTTTTTGCTTTGTTTTTGTTTATCATCATTGAGCTTTTGATATGTTGAAAGTTTATACAAGCATAATGGTATAATTGAACCATAATGACCTGAGTAAAACCTGCATGGATTTTGATATTGCAAGATGGCACAAGCGTCGAGGTATAATTGAACCAAGATGACCTGAGTGTTTCTTGTTTATAAACAGACAAGATTGAACCATTTGTATGCGCAAAGTGGAACAATGTCTTCAGTGATATGTTTTGAATCACTTTTTAAGACAAAATTTTCACAGTACAAGTGATCGCCTCACGGATAGAAAACCGAAAAATATCAAACTCTCCGGCTACTTTCTCTAGCTCGATGCATCGTTGAGAATTTAAGAAGATCCAATGATTTAAAAAGTTAAAGTGCAAAATAGTCAAATCTTCATGCAAGATTTAAACAAATTATATTTCAAAAATTCATCCATCATGTGTGTGTTGAAGTTGTTAATTGGATCAGTGTTTTGTTTTCTCGGTTGTTGAGCTGTTGTTAATAGGATTTTCTTGGTGTGTTGTAATTCATGTTTGCTTTTGTTGGAAGGGTTGAAGTTAGAGGAATGCTGCCCCTAGCTATAGATACCAATTAATGTGGATATTTACAATGATTACCAAGCCATGGTGGGATATAATGAACTAATCTTCATATAAGCAAGGATAGTGACTACGTTAAGTGTGTCTAGGATAATGTTGTGTGAAAGGTGTTGGGCAATGTCCATTAGCTTTGACTTCAGATGCAAAAGATATGAGTAATGATAGATAGAGGAGTTGTTCCCTCACAAATAGCGCTTGTTGATAGGTTTTCACCACTAGTTTTTATTGCACTTTTTGTTGTTTGTGATTTTTTTTTTTTTTTTTGTATTTTTCACTTTTTCTGTGCATTAGACCACTCATGTATAGAATTTCTTCAAATGGATATTGTTGGTTGGTTCATTGAGTACATCGCCCTCTAAAGTTGTAAGTTGATAGGCACCTAATCCATAGGTTGATATGATAACACAAGGACCTAACCAGTTAGGTTCAAACTTCCCCTTCTTTTCTCAATCTTGTTGATTTCTGGGATTTTCTTTGAGTACGAGATCGCCGAATTTAAAAATCCCAGGGATGACTTTGTGGTTGTAGCTTTTGCATATACGCTACTAGTATGCTTTGAGATGATTATAGCCATGCTGTCATTTTTCATCCAGAAGCTCTAGTTATTGCAATTTGTTGACCCGATACTCCTCATCTAGAATGAGGCCTTTTAAAGATACTCTGAGTGATGGAATTTCTACCTCAAGAGGTAAAATTACTTATGACCCATACACCAATGAATATGGTGTAGCTCCTGTAGGTGTCTGGATGCTAGTCCTGTATGCCCAGAGTACCGGATTGAGTTGCACATGCCAATCCTTTCCTACATCATTTACTGTCTTCTTTAGGATTTTCAATATTGTTTTATTTGATGCCTCTTCTTGACCATTCCCCTGTGGTTAGTAAGGTGTAGAAAATGATGTTGGATTTTGAATCATTCACATAATTCTCATACATCCTAATTTTTGAAAGGATTCTCATTGTCTGTGATAATAGAATTGGGGATGCCATATCTACAAATTAGATAATTGAGAATAAAAGAGGCAATTCACTTTCCAGTTACTATGGTTATTGGGACTGCTTCAATCCATTTTGTGAAATATTGTGTTGCAGTGATAATGAACTTGTGTCCATTTGAAGAGGAAGGATGGATTTTCCCTACTAGACCAAGTCCCCACTGACAAAAAGGCCAAGATGTTGTAAATGGCTGCAATTCCTATGTTGGTGCATGGATAAGATTGCCATGGATTTGGCACTTGGGACATTTCTTTGCAAATTGATAAGAATCTTTCTCCATTGTCGGCCAGTAATATCCCATTCTCAGAAGTTTCTTAGCGAGAGTAGGACCACTTGAATGTGTGCCACAAATACCCTCATGAAGCTCGTGTAAAGAAGATTTAGATTCATTACGATCAAGGAAATGAACAAGAGTACCATCTAGACCTCGACGGTAAAGGGTATCAACAATTAAGGTATAACATGCAGCTTGCCGGATAAAGTTGTGTTTTTTATTATGAGATAGGTCAATGGGTAGGGTATTGGTTTTAGGGTACTCATAAATTGTCCTGTATAAAGGAGAGTCTGAACTGGTTAAGGCATAGATAACATGGGATGCAGAATTGTCATAGGCTAGGGAAAACAGTTGCTCTACCAGAAACTCATAACGACTCTGTTGCTCTAAAATTTGTAGTAGCGAAGAGATAGTAGCCATTGCATCGGCCACTTTGTTATCCAACCTTGGTATTTTCTTGAAGGTGATGTGTACAAAATACTATTTGAAGTCATCCACCATTCTTTTATATGGTAGCAGCTTGTCATCCTTTGTCTGATATTCATTGTTGATCTGATTTATAACCAGTTGGGAATCTCCGTAGACCTTCAATTTTGTGACCATTCTATGGCCTTTTGATTCCTGTGACCAGTGCTTCCTACTTAGTGATGTTATTGGTGCATGGAAACATGAGTATATACAATCTTGGAATGGTGTGTCCTTTGGGAGTGACGAACAAGATGCCGACACCGGAGCCATTTTGAGTGTAGGAACCATCAAAGTACAGGGTCCATTGCTTGGGTGTAATAGTAAGGACATCCCTATTTGAAAAATCTACCTTCATTGGTTGCTTATTTGGTAGTGGTGCTTTAGCTAATTGGTCTTCAGTTACTTGTCCCTTGATAGTCCGATGCTTTGTGTATTGGATATCAAACTCACTGAGAATCATGACCCATTTAGCCAGTTGGCCTGTAAGAGCTACTTTGATGAGTAAATACTTGAGAGGATCAATCTTTGCTACTAGCTTGATTGTGTGAGCTAGCATGTAATGTTGGAACTTTTTGGAGGCGAATACCACAGCTAAACATGCCTTCTCAATGAATGTGTAATTTAGCCCATATCCATTTAAGGTTCTACTGATGTAATATATAGCTCGTTCCTTGCCTTCTTGATCTTCTTGTGCTAACAGTGCCCCCAATGATATGTCTGTTATTGATATGCAGAGAATAAGTGGCTTCCCTATTATTGGTGGTACTAGAACTCATGGGTTCATTAGATATTGTTTGATTTGATAGAATGATTTTGCACACTTGGCTTCCCATCTGAATGGTATGTTCTTATGTAGAAAATGATTGAATGGTAAACTTTTATCTGCTAATTGGGCTATGAATCACCTAATAGACAGTAGCCATCCTTGTATACATCTGAGTTGACTAATGTTCTTGGGAGGTGGCATCTCCATGATAGCCTGTACCTTCACTGGATCTACTTCAATGCCCTTTGCTGACACAATGTAGCCTAATAATTTTCATGATGTTACCCTGAAGACACACTTCTTAGGGTTTAGCCTAAATTGGAATTTCTCCAATCTTTGAAATATTTTATCTAATATGCCTAGATGTTCTGCCCGGGTGAATGACTTAGCCAGTAAATCATCGACATAGTCCTCCATGAAGGTATGCATCATATCATGAAAGATTGTCATCATTGCTCTTTGATAAGTTGCCCCAGTATTCTTCAAGCCAAAAGGCATGACATTCCAACAATACATTCCCCAAGTACAAGTGAATGATGTTTTATCTTGATCCTTTGGAGCTATCTTGATTTGATTATAGCCAGAGAAACTGTCCATTAATGATAACATTGCATGGCATGTTGTGAGGTCTACAATTATGTCTATGCTAGGCAAAGGAAAGTCATCCTTTGGACAGGCTTTGTTGACATCTCTAAAATTTGTGCATATTCTGATGCTTCCATCTGGTTTTGAAACTGGCATAATGTTTGAAATCCATTCAGCATAACCTATAGGTTGAATAAATCCAATATCTAATAACTTCTTTAGTTCAACTTTGACCATTAATGCTACATGCAGATTCATCTTTCTTAATTTTTGTTTGATTGGCTTAGCTCCTGAAGCAATAGATAAATGATGCATGATTAAGTTCGGATCTATTTCGGACATATCTCCATAGGACCAACCAAAATTGATTTGCTTTTCTTTGAAGAATCTGATAAACTCCAGTTTTTCCTCTTCTGTCAGAGATTCTACTAGGTGTATGTTTTTAGCTGCTTCTTCTATATCAATGTTGATTGATTGAGTGGGCTCAATCAATATGGGTGATTGCTCCTGATAGTGTTCAGGAAGAGTGTCAATTCTCCCATCCATAGGTGCCTTGAAAAGGTTTTCACCCTCATATGCATCCTTTATTTTGACTTTTTTGTGATCTAGTGCTACCATTGACTAGTTTTCAACATTAGATCCTTTATTTCTTTCATTTTTGCGAATGAGAGAATTGGCACCCTCCCGATTGTAGATATCATTATTTTGTTTGCTGGTAGATTGTGTTTCTGGGTTGACAGTACATAGGTAATGGACAATGGATTCATCATCTAGAAAAATAGGTATGTCATGGGGTTTAGGTTCATCCTAGTCTATTAAATCAAGAAATACAAGCGGTAAAGAGTCATTTGGTGGGTCAAGGTCAGCTACGGTAAGTGCCATGATAGAGGTATTGTTAAGGTTGTCTGGGATATTGATTAAGTTAATGATATTGTCAAGGTCTTTGATGGTATCATCTTTCGCGTAGACTTGCTCGTAGTGCCACTGCTCATTTTCCTTAGCTTCGTAGATATGTTGTGGACCAAATTCAAGTAATCTAGACACTATGCCTTATCCTTCTTGAGAAAGGGGTGTACGAATAGCACCTTCAAGGACATCTTCAGTAATATTTGAACGGCTGCCCCATTCATAGTCATTAGAATTAGTTTCAGAAGTACTGTCCTAGAGCCTTTCAGTGTTGTTGATAGGTATTTTGTAAGGTGAAAAGAGATCCCTGATAATTGATACCAGTCTGGTAGTTTTCTCTGATTCCAAATCAAAACCTGCTTGTAGTTTTTGCATTTGTTCATCTATTATTTCTCCCTGGGGAGTAGTGATTTCTTTAGGATGTGATTCTGCCTTGTTTTGAATGGGTTCCTAAACATGGTGTACTTCCTCATAAGATGCTTCTTCTCTTTGAATGGCCAGCTCCTCTTGTTGTTTCTCTTTTTTTTGGTGTTCTTGCTCTTTGCTTATTGTTTTTGTTGCTTGGTGTAATGCCTCTTTCCATGAGTCCTCGTTGTATTTCTTCTTTACTTTCCACTGAGGTTTTTGATATTTATTTTGTTTCTACCTTGGGGTTATGTTCTCTCCATATCCTAGTCCCGTTTTGTCTCAAGAAAACTGTGAAGGAGGGTCCATTGGTTTTGTAATGCCTTCTTGTCGCTTGCCTATAGGTCCTTTGCCATTGTATCCCATCTGTTGCATGATTAGGAATCCTTTTCCATATTGTTGTGTTGGTATGGCTACCTCCATAGTAGCAACTCTAACTTCTTCCTCATCCTTGTATAGCCAACTAATGATGTCTTTCTCTTCTGATCCATGTGCTAGGGTGCCCAATTGGATAAACTTGCCATCAAACTTGGTGATGTGTTGTGCTGCTTGATGTGTTGATACAGAAGGTTGCCCATGAGATTTTGGTGATGTTGGTAACTTGGATAGACACATGGGTGCGAAAGAGTATTCTCCCATGCATTTCTCTTTGATTTTCATCTTTTGTTTGAAATCTATTGATAAATATTTGATCTTTTCTTGATGATGATCTAATGTTGAGGAAGTTTGAGCTTCCCTATTATGTGGAACCAAGTTGTCTTGGGCTACCCCCATAGCATTGCAATGTTGAAAGGGATTATTGTCAGCCGATATGGAAATATCTTTCCCATTATATGGGAATTTGAAACACTAATGGTAGGTTGATGGCACTACTTTCATTTCATGTATCCAAGGATGACCCAATAAAATATTGTATGTTAAGTCTATGTCTAAGACTTGGCACATAGTGTCCCTTTGTATTGGTCCTACCTGAATAGGTAGTATTACTGTTCCTTTGGATGATATTTCTTCATCATCATATGCCTTGATGGTGATCTTTTTATGTGGATCAATAGACTACTCAAAGAAGCCTAATGTACAGATAAGTTTTAAGGTACAAATATTGAGACCAGCTCCTCCATCTATTAAGAATATTTTAACTCGATGTTTGTAGACTAAGACTTCAATATGAAGTGGATTATTATGTGGATGACTCAAAGAGATATTATCATGTTTGAAAGAGGTGAGATTATGAGGCCCTATCATGTGAGCCACCATGGCTTGAAATTTGTCAATGTTCAGATCTTGAGGTACATTTGTTTCAACTAATGCTTGTTCCAATATGTCCTTATGTTTTGGCAAGAGTTTGAGTAACTCGAGTATGGATATCTGAGTAGGAGTTCTCCGTAGTTGACTTACCAAATCATATTGAGTCTTGGGGATAGTGGTTGATGTTGATGTATGCCCTTTCAAGACATATTTTTGAGCTTGATTTGCTACATTGATTGATGTATGGTCTTGTTTGTCTTTGATCTTTATGACACTTATCTGATTATCCTATGTTGATATGTGATTGATGGTGTTGTTGTACAGGTGAATTATGCGAGCTCCCCATGTAATGTTTGATGATGAAGCTCCTTCCTTGTTGTAATTTGGAAGATGATTTTTAAAGGCGTCATGATCACCATTCATTTTGAGACCATCAACTCTTAAATCACCTCTATCGATCATGTCTTGAACAATGTTTTTAAGCCTCATGCAATCATTTGTGTGATGTCCTTTGTTTCGATGAAAATCATAGAAATGCGAGTCATTCCACTAAGGTGGTTTGATCTGGGGTTCAAAAAATTTTATGGCTGGTAATGTGATAATCTTGTTTGCCAGGAGTTATCAAAATGTTGATTCTAAGGATTGCCCCAAGGGTGTGTAGATACGTCTATTTGGGAAATTGTTGGTGTTACTCCTCGGATTTGGATTAGTTTCTCAATTAGTGTTGTTGCCTTGGGTATTGTTATTGGTGTTTGCATTTCAAGGTCCTTGATTGGTATTTGGTGGATAAGTATTAGTTCCTTGGTTAACACCCTTTTGATTCTTGGTATCTTGGTAGATTGCGGATTACCTAATAAAGCCAATACTGGTTATTTGGACTTAATATCATTAGCATTAGTTCCTCCCTCATTAATAGCGTTTTTGTTTCTAGTCCAGAATCTAGATTTGTCTAAAGTGTTGTTGTTGTTTTGGTTATTAAAGTGATAGTTGGATGAATTAGTTCCTTCTTTGAAGAACTTCAATGTTCCTTTCTTGATGCATGCTTCCTCTACTTGGATTTCATTTTCGATGCAAAATATGGTATGCACTAGAGTTTGAGTAAATAACTCATCTCACTATTGAGATTGTCGATAAAGATTTTCATCTTTTCCTTTTCAAGCACATCTCAAGGATATCTCAAAACCATACGTCTCCAACGTTGAAGAAACACCATGAATGTTTCATTGTTTTTCTATTTGGTATTACATACATTCAAAATGGTGATCACGTGTTGAATATTGTAGGAGTATTGTGTGATAAATTTATTTGCCAACTCATCAAAGGATCTGATTGGAGGTGTAAGTTTAGACAACAATTCCATCATTTGCCCTCCCAAACTTCTTGGGAATAACCTCATCAAATAAGTGCCATCATGATCAAATTCAAGGCTCATGGTACAAAACTCTCGAACATGATCGTTGGGATCACTCTTACCATCATATTTATCATATTTGGGTATATCTGAATTCAGGAGAAAGGGTATCATATTTAATCTCTTGTCAAAGGGGTAAGGACAAATTTAGTTTAAGGAGAATCATACTATGGTCCCTTGTTGCATGTCTTGCATTTGTCTTTGCAACATTTGAATTTGTTGTGTAAGAGCAACCATGGGTGTATTTATTTGCTAAGGGAAATCTTCTTCTCTTTCATTATCCCTAGTTTAGACATTGGTGTGTTCAGGTATGTTATGTTGTCCAAGTATGTTTTCAAGGTCATGTGTTTCCTCTTCTCTCTATTGTTCTTGATAAGCATAATTTTGATACCTTGTTCTAAAGATTTCTATAAAGCAGAAAATCGCGATCAAACCCTAGTTGCTCTCCCCTCTTCCAACTCCAAGGAGAGAGAAGGGAGATTCACTAGGGTTGATGGTTTTCACTTAGGGAAGAGACTTTACATTCAAAAGAGGGGTTGAAACCCACAAGATCCAATCCCACACAATGCAAGATTGGATGCTAAATGAGTTTCAAGGGTTAAGAAAGCAAGGCTACCCTCTTTTGTAAAGAATGTTGATAGAAGAATTAAGCTAGGAATGCATAGAAAGTGACGAAGATTCTCTTATAAACTGAGATAGGGATATAGGATGAAGCTGCAGACCTGGAATTAGCAGTAAAATGTCGATACGACGTTGTCCTGCAAATTTGAGCAAAAGTTGTCGGGATGATGGCGCCCAGCGTGCACACGGTCCTCCGAAAAATCCGCGAAACGAAGGGGGATCTGTTCATCTCTGCACAAGGATTCCAGATCTTCAATTTCAGCCGCGTACCTGCAACCTACACACAGAAAAGTGAAGATGATTGGGGGGTTAGGGATTAGGGGTTTGCCTTTAGGTCAAACCCCGGTTTTGGAATTAACCAAGAAATGAGAAATTGTTGTAAATGTAATGTAAAACAAGTACTAATACCTTGTTGTAAGGATGTTTGTATCCTTATGTGCGAAGGTATAGATGTTGTTGTTTGTTGTATTGTTGCATGTTGTATGTGATCTCCTCTTCAATGGTTGAATCCTTGTCTTGAATGCAACACTTAGCCTTGAATGGGGACTTAGAATGATCAATTGCCTGAAAGAATGCTTGAATGTTTGAATGCTTGAGTATAGTTTCCACACTTTTTCCATCATATCGAATGAAAGAGGAAAATGTAGTTTATATACTTGTCATTTAGGGCTGATAGACTGATTTTCCCGACCTTAGGCCGACCAGGAAAGATAATTTTCCAATTTGCAAACATAAAGACCCGAAGTCCAAAAGGGACCGGGCCCAAAATAGGACCCAGGGACCAGGGCGCTGGGCGCCATGGTCCTGGGGGACCAGGGCGCTGGGCGCCCTGGTCCTGAAGGACCAGGGCGCTGGGCGCTCTGGTCCCACCTCCCGGGACAGCAGGGTGCAAAGGAGGTTCAGGCCAGGGTGCAAGAAAATGCAGTTTTCAGTATCATAATCAGGTTTCGGGGTCTCCATTCAGGTTGCGTATTGCGTCGCCATCGTGAAGACCCAAATGCGGTCGAAATTGCAAGTGTCACAATTTTAGGACGCTACAATTTCAATATCGAAGTCTTTAGGAAGCCTAACTCCTTTGCTTGTTAGGCTGAGCATGTATTTTTCTTTGTCATCTTCTATGAGTCTTTCCATAAGTTTTTGGAATGAGGGGTTTTCTTGACATTCTTGAATAAGCTCCTCTGTGATCTTTGTTTCCCCTAGATCAGTATAATTGAATGGGTTTGATAATCTTCGACCCATACTGGACTCTGGTTGTGATTCTCTTTTCTTGTTTTGTTGAGAGCGAGTGACAACAGGAATCTAGTAGAAACATTCTGTGACAAAAAGAATAAACTCCTCTTCTTCTCATTGTTCGGGGGTTGGTGGTTCAGATCAAGCTATGTTATAAGTGATGCAAACTTATGGGAAGAAAGCGGGGTTGATCTTTCCTCCATGATTCAAGCGTTGACTGAATGCTGATTTTTGGCAAAAGGCTCTACTTTTTAATGGTTCTTCATCAAATTCATTTGACTTGTCTTGAAGATACAACCGCATATGACGGGGAAAGGTGCGAGGTGATTTGAAAAGTTGACGATTTATGTAGACAAATTTGCTTCGTTTGGCAAGTGTTTTGGAACTAGGTTGTCGTTTCTTCAACTTAGTTTTGTGATGAAGACTTTTTCTTCTCAAAATATGAGGAGTGGTCATACACAAGTGATCAATGCTTTCCTTTTGATTTGTTTGGATTGAGATACTTCATTTGAAAACTTAAGCCTACCTTATCGAGTAGAGGTTTAAATTCGCCTCCAAGACAAAGTGCGTCAAATGATATGGATAAGAGTTTCCCGATATGGAGACTCGATTTGACAAATTAAGTTTTAAACCAGGTATGATTGTTTGATAGAGTTCGTTTTGATCAATGTGATGGTACTACCTAATTTTGATAAGATAAAGCTTTATCGCTAGCTAGTTTTGGATTTTTACAACTGTTGTTCTAAGACTAACTTGTTTGATTTGGAAATGATTTCTTTGGTGTTTTGGATTTGATTTCTAATGACTGTGTTCGATATTGGACATAAAAGGGTACTCAGGAAGTTTCATAAAATTTTCCCAAAAAGGTTTGATTTGTTCTCTATTTGTCCTAGTTTTGACCATGTGCTAAGACAGAGACTGGATGCGCTAAAGAATAATCCAGATGTGCTACTGAACGATCCTGATGCACTAAGTTGCCTCTATTACACGCTAATTTTGACTGTTTGATTTTGACTAGTCTGGATGGGTTATGTGCTAATATGTCCAGATTATGTGCTAAAGTCGAGACTCAATGTGCTAAGGTTTGCCCCCAATGCACTAGACTGATACTTGAAAGTGCTAATATGGTCTCCAAAAGTGCTAGTGAAATGTTTATCAGGATGATAAGTGTTATGTGCTAACTTGATGGATAAAAATGCTAAGGTTGGGCTGGTACGCGCTAGATAATGCTTTTGATGTGCTAGGAAGTTGCTCATATGTGCTAAATTGTCCTAATTGCTCTATTTTTAATCTTTTGGTAATTTTTAACACTTGTTTCAATTTTGATGGATGATTTTATGAGAATATAAACTAAAAATACAACATGAAAAAGACAACCAATTTTGCCTATGCTAAACAGATAGTGTATGTTCTGAAAGGATGTGTTCAAATCCCCAATATTTTCACAGGTTTGGATACAAAGAAGACAAATCAAATAGACTCTTTATTTAAGGGTCATCAATAATATCATGGCCCACTAGTCTCGATACTCTGTCAGCTCAAACAACCGTGTCACCGCCTAGGGGGTGCCCATTTTTTTTCCTTTTGCCATAAATTAACTCAAAGTGAATTGCTTCACAATTGAGTAGTTATCTTGGGAGATATATGGTGAGTAATCTTGGGGGAAGATTCTTCCCCACCCTTGCACTATGATATTGAGGATGTTTGGATACTGACCTGGCTCAAGGTTTCTATTGCTAAAGTTTGTAATCAAGCTTCTTGTTTGGTCTTCAATGATAAACTCCCTCGGGAGGCTTCCCAACACTTAGAACAAAGGCTTTATGTATCGTAAAGATACTGGGGGAAGGCTAATCGCTGAGCAAAACCATTGAAGGGACTTTTGTCAACCTCCACTTTTGATTATAGTGGGTTGGAACACTTGGCAATAAAGTTGTTTCCCACTTAGTTCATTACCCTCTCACTGACCATTTAAATGGCACTCTAAGAGCAACTCGTGAGGGTAGGCCTGCTAAAGGTTTTAAGTACTTGAAATACAAAAAACATAAGAGTGGTTTGGCTTTTTGGTCACCCAGTTAAGGGGAGAGCATATACCGTCCACTTTCGAGACAAAGCAATCAAGTGGTTCTTTTCATCCTTTCAATTCAGTGATTTGCTAAAGTCTATTTGGAGATGTTGCTCCAAAAAAAGCATGGTGTTCCTTTTAACCTTCAAATCAGTGATTTTCTATCTAAGTAAAGAAGTCCTGGTCAACAAAGCAAATTTGCGATATTTGGTCAACAAAATGTAAATTCGAAACGGGAAAGATTTCCCTCTTTTTGCTTAAACTTTTGAAAGTGAGGTTATTTTACTTGCACAAAGAAAAATGGATCCTTTTAAACACCAAAGGATGGTGAGGTTCGTTTTAAACTTTGCAAGAAATAAATGTTGTCTTGTTCTTTTTAGAGCTTCCCAAAATGAAATGTTTTCTCCCTAAGAAAGCAAGAAAATGATATTTTTGTTGTTCTTTTTACCTTGCAAAGATTTGATTAATTTTAAGCCCAAGAAAAGATTTGATTAATTTTAAGCCCAAAAGAAAGAGTTAATTAATTTTAAGCCCAAAAGAAAGATGTGTTCTTTTTATCCAACTTTTAAAATGCTTTAAAAAAAAAAATTTCTAAATCTAACTCCTTCAACCTACAAGAAACGGTTAAAACCTGCAAAAAAAAAATGAAGTTAGTGAAAAGTTGAAATATAAGGTGGGCTTCTACAAGCCTAAAATGATATTTCTCTGTTACAAAATTCTTTCTTTTGCTCTGTCAACCCTATGCGCTAAAGTTATGCCTGAGTGCGCTACAGAAAGGAATGGATGCGCTGATAAATGGATCGGATGCACTAAGTTGTTCTTGGATACGCTGAACTGATGCTTTAATGTGTCGAGGCTATCAGGAATTAGCAAAAATGTTATGCGCTAAGATGACTATGGAATGCGCTAAATTTTGGGTCTTACATGCTAAACAGTAATCAGGATGCGCTAAAGAATGGTATTGACATGCTAATTTAGATTTTTTGCATTCCTACAATGTTAGCCCTGTATCAAAAATGATGTTATAAATGGGGTTATGCCCCACAATGGGCGCTAGAAATGTGTGCAAGAAAAGTGGGGGGATGAAATGGAAAATGTGATTTCAAAACTAGTCCACACACCAATGGGACTCTTGGTGCAAGTTATGGAGTTATATTGAATAACTTAACTTCCCAAAGGATGTTCCATTGTTCTCTATCTCACAAGACCCCTCAAGCCAATGCCTTTTTCTCTCAGATCACTAAGAAAAATGACTTATGGATGACAATAATGAAAATGAGTGATATTGATCAATCTAGCATGGATGCATTCCTAGTTATGCATGATATTAAATCTAACATGATTTAAACTAGCATGGATATGATAATAAGATGAAAGGATTAGTAACAAAAGTATCCTAGCATACTATACTAGTCTACCATGATTATTATGTGATAATGCAAATGCCTATTTAAGATACTATGAAGATTATTTCTATCAAAGAGAGGATAAATGCTTGATTAAAATGATTTAGATTAGATGCTTAGTAAAATGTCTATAAGTTTGATACTAAATACTTGGATATGAAAATGGAGGAATTAGAGCTCTATTTATAGGAAAAACAAGACAATGAATGGTCAGGATTGGATGATCTTATCAAGGGCTAGGATTGAAAGTTATCAATCCATGTTTATAATTCTCACCAATGAAATGGTGACAATTTTCAACAAAAGACTGCTTGGGAGGAGATGCAAGAAGCATTAAATTGTTGAGAAGACCTCATGGTTACCTTAGGGGTAAGGGTTAAGGTTAGATTAAGGTTATCCATTGGATAAAGCTTTTACCCAAAGGATAAACTCTTGTGCAAGGGTTAAATAGATAACCATGGTCAAAGCAATGAATGCTTGATGAGACCCTTGGTTTAGATGAGGTTTGAGTTAGAGAGAAAGTCTCTAATCATGCAAGAGGGTTGAGTTAACTATTAATGGTTTGGAAGACTTTCAAGGTTAACTTATTGAAGACATAAAGCCTTTAATGGTTTTCAAAGAATTTGAAGGTTTGAGAAGTGACTTCCCTTTTCTTAGGGATGTGACAATATTTAGGGGATGGGTTAGGCTAATTTAGAAGTGATTAGAAGAATCTAGAAGGGGGTTTAGGGAGGCAAGTGGGAGATGCAGGAGAATACAAGTGGATGGGGGGTAATATTTAATTAACATAAATTACTTTATTTCAACTAAAATAGATGCAACTTGCATAAATACAAGTGGGGGATTTAAATAAATAAATTAGATTTATTTATTTGCAATGAACAATTTAATTAAATGTAAATTTAATTAAAAGGGGAGAAGGGGGAATTAATTAAATAAAATGTTTTATTTAATTAAAGGCTATGAGAGACTTAGGTGAATTTATTTAAATAAATCGAATAACTTATTTAATCAAATAGATGAATGTGAATAATTTAATTAAACAAAATTTAATTAAATAGAGGAATGAGGTTAAAATGAATATTAAATATTCACTTAGGAAAGTGGTCATTTTTATACGTCTACATTTTGCCCCTCTTTGAAGTGACGTGTGTGCACATGTTGATTCAAAGAAAATTGTCGGATATGTTGATGTCGTGTGTCGAGATGTTGATATGATGATGTCTTGCCCCAAATTTGATGAATGATATTGATGATGCCCCCTCGGGAGATGAATCAAATTTATTGATTTTGATGATTGTTTTTGAATTGATTGCATTTTCAAATGTTGACTATGTTGAACGCAAAGTTTATTGATTCATCTCCCAAAAAATGATGTTTGATAGGGTTAAAAATGAGCAAAATACATGCCCCACCTACTAACCCTAGTTAAATTTTATCCTTTAAAAGGTAAAAATTGATTTCATTTGGATTATTTGCACCTTTTGACTTCTTGTGAGAGTGACAAAATGTCAGTTTCTTATGATTCTCACCATTTCGAGCACATTTGCCGATACTGGAGGCCCACCGCATATGGTTCACCTGTAAGTCATTTTAATATTGCCCTATTTGCTTTTTATTTTGTTGGTTTTAGTCACGTTTTTAATTTTTTTCTTCCAAATTTCACGGTTTAGCACGTAGGGTTCTTTTGTATCCTTGCTTTCATGACTCATAGTGAAGGGAACTTTGCTACTTGCAGTCATGGCTCTCCCCTTCTCATTCTTCCCTTTTACTTTGTCAATCAAAGTCATAAGATCCTAAGTCCACTAGGGGCTTCGCGCATCTTGCCTCCTTGACGTGGTAAAATTCTTTCAATCTTGTCTCCTTGTACTTTACCGACAGTATTGGCGTATGCTTATACACCCTCTAAAGTGGGGACTAAATGTAGTGTCATAAAATTATGACCCTAGCAATTTTTTACTGCAATAAGGTCCTCACACATGCGAGATCAAATCCTCTAGCCTGATTGGAGATCAGAGATTTCTTAGCCCTCAGAAATAGCTTCTTCCTTGGCCTCTGCATCACCCTGTTTGCACTCTGCCCTAGAGAAAGGGGTAGGATAGGGGCGTGGTGCCACTATCCCCCCTTAGACAGGGGCGTGGTTCCCTTGTCCTCCTAGGACAGGGGCATGGCACTCCTATCCTTGCCCTATTTTGGGGCAGAACTCTTCCTAGGGTTGCATTGTTGGTTGTGCATTGGGCGGGAAACTCCCCCAATGTCAGCTTGTGACGAAAATAAAATCCACTAACATGTATTTAAGGGGCATTCATCCTCTCATTTGCATAATTTGGATAGGTCAAAGTTGGATAAATTCAAGCGATCAAGCATTCAAGAGCATTCAAGCATTCTTTTCCAGCATTGAACATTCGCAAGTCTCCCTTCAAGGCTAGGTGTTGCATTCAAGTCAAGGATTAAACCATTGAAGAGGAGATTGAATCCAACATTCAATTCCACACAAGCATTTCTATCAACATTTCTATCACAACCTCCCTTGAGGTGATTTACAATTCAGTCTTTCATTTACAGCTACTTGCAAGTACTTTCTTCATTAATTAGTTAATTCCAAAACTGGGGTTTAACCTAAGGGTGAGTGCACCAAGATGGTTAATAGAAAAGTGGCCACATGCCAAAAAAAAACCAAATTTTTCATAACCCATGCGAGTTCTAAAAATTCAAAAATGTGCTAGGCTTGGTAACACCAAGCCTAGCCAAAAATAATTTAAAAAATAAAAAGGAACATTTTGTTTTTTAATAAAAAAAATTAAAAGTTTCTCAAAACCCGTACGAGTTTAGTGAGACATTATTTTTTTGTATAGACCACGGGTTTTGGCCATTTTCAAGGCCAGAACCCATGGAACAGCTGCAAGGGAAAGCCCAAGCAATCACCAAAAATGAAAAAGAAAACAAAGACCCCCTGCACAAGCAACACAAGAAAACCCTATAAACATTGCACATGAGCAACAAGAAAACCCTCAAAATCCTCAAAATGTTGTTCCTCAACAACCACCACCACCCCGAAACCCTTCTTGTCCTCCATTAGATCATGTAGATGCCACACAAGAGGATTTGATCAATCGCCTTACATAAAATAGTGCCCAAATTTCTATATTGGTGAATACGTTGAGGTCCTCTAGGCTTAAGCACCACTCAACCCTCGCCAAAACACTAGAAACAATGGCTAATAGTGCAAATGAGGTATCTAGGGAGGTTATGAAATGGGGTTCATGGAGGGATAGATGTCGAACATTTTATGTGGATGGGCTGTCATATGATCAAGTGAAAAAAAGGCCATAGGTAAAGCTAACATATGTACTCTTTTCACCGATTCTGTTACAAGTAACAACCTAGAACTAAATACGACTCAGTTTCTTATACATTGATGTGTTCATGCTAGGCTGAAAGAAGATTTTTGGGATAGGTGGTATATGGTCTTCGACCAACAACCTTGTAATAATTGGGAGGTGCCTTTATATTTTTTGAGAAAGTTGTATTGTGAGTTTATCCTCAGCGAGAAGCCAAATTACTTTGACATCCAGAAATCTTAGGGTAAAGGGAGAGGCTCCACGCAGGATAGATCTGGGGCCCATAGGGTGGTAGAGCCATAGAATAGGAGGTGTATAGCTCCTAAACCCATGGTTCATGTCAATGTCCCTATATCCTTGAAGGAGTCTATGGAATTATAGACTCTTTAGGCAGCTGCATCATTGACTAATGTCATTGTTCAGCATGGCACACAATTGGTCAAAGAAAAGGATGTACCAACACCTATGTCACCTCCTTCATCATTGGCACCTCCTTCATCAGCAAAACCTCCTTCATCAACGACACCTCCTTCATCAGCGTCACCTCATGCATCATTTGGCACGAGCCAGCCCATTTAGCATATGTTCCCCACCTACCAGGGTGTATGTTCTGGTGTAGACACTAACGCAAACGAGGATGGTTCAACATATCATTCATGTACATGTTTCGGGAGTAGATGCCATGCTTCCACTATAGAGGATGTGGCCCTCACCGAAGAACTGATCAATATGTTGTACCCTCTCTATCAGACGCAGGTGCGTTTAATTTTGTTTATGACATGTTATCACTTAAGTGACTAAATCTTATAAAAAAAATGAATTTTTATTTTTAGAACAATTTAAAGTGACATATAAATAAAATGCATTGCACGGTGCAACAGGTGGTGGGATTACACCACATACTTTTCAGTCGACTCCACAGTCACGAGTAGTTTAGCCACCAGAGGTAAAGATTTGTAAATTTGTTAGAAATATAATAATACATTGGTTTCAAAATATCTTTTGTTAATTATATGTATCATTACTTGGTGTTTTATAGGGCTTATCAGTGGCTGAGATGTCCCAACTTGATGATATCAGGCTTTCGGCCATTGACTTTGGCCAAGATAGTTATGCAGTACCATTTAGATTTATATATTTTTGACTTAAGTGATTTATTAAATACATACTCTTTATATACAGAAACATATGGGGTTTATGGAATTAATGAATGCACCTAATGTCGATGAGGTTCAGCAGAGGGAAGAGGTGATATCTTCATATTCACTTTGGATTGCATTCTTGCTTGTTCGAAATCTAAATCCTTTTATGTCTATATCATATGTTATAATTTTCATATAGGAAATGGTAATAGCTGCATCAAATTCGACTAGGCCTCCTAAGGTTATAGGAGAACTATACGAGGCTTCGGTGTGCATTTGTTCTACATATGTTAAAAATATTTGTTTTATCTAGTTTGTCAACAACTTTGGGTTATTAACTTATATAATCGTCTTTAACCTATTGCAGGCCCCTTCCAAACTTCCTACTATCATTCTACCATTCTATGTCAGTAGAAGTCCTACATGTATATTATGGGATCCAACACGACCAAAGAAAAAGGTATGTTTGTATTAGATCAACTCCTTTTCACTAAGTTCACAATGGAGTTGAAACCCTCTCTAGTTAACTCCTTTTGGATCACTTACCATGGATATAGGAAATGGTCATAATTGATTCATCTGTGACTTTGCCTCCTATGACCACAACACATCGATCTGAGGCTCTGGTATGCTTTAGTTGTTTAGTCTATTCATTTTTAATTATTATGTGTTATTTGACATATATGTTATTAACATGTATTAATGTTGTTTTACCAGTTACAGCTCCCTTCAGGACATCCTACGGATCCTCGGCCTCACCTAATTGCAGAAGACAGAGATGAGGTAATCAACATTTCAACTTCAAACAATTTAGAGTTCAGTATTTAGTTATTTTGATGTTATATTGAGAAATTATATCTGATTCGACATTTGAATTGTCCTTGTGCAGCCACCTGCAAAGCCACATACTGCTTCGAAGAGGCTCAATTTTGATGATCTGCCACAGTCATAGATACTGATAGAGACATATAGTTATAGTTGTGGTAATTGAAGGACCAATTTTTTTATATATTCGACATTTTTATATGTATATATCAACTTTGACAGACATGGCACATGCCACATTTTTGTAACTATTATTGATTTGGCATCTATGCCATTTTTTGATATGTGCATGGTTATTGTTCATTTTGATATATATGAAACTTGATATTCGATCCAATTTGTTCATTGATATATATCGAACTTGATATTCTTGAAACTTAGTTATTTGCTATTGAAATGTGATCAAACTTGTTCATTGTGTATATGTCTTGAAATGTGATCCAATTTGTTCATTACTTGTAACTCATATGGCATATACTTTTAAACTATCTATTGCTCATATTGTGTATACCCAAGTACTGACACCGATAATGTTGATATTGTGTATTTTGAATGAATGAATTTTATTTGATCTCTTCGTGCATGAAGAGATTGGAGTGAATTTATTATTTCATAAACTCAATCTTATGGAGCGAAGTTCATCATTTCAAGAACCAATTAATACAAGATTTGAGTACACAAAGCAGATTTGAAATTTATCTAAGGATGAGTCAGCTTAGGTAAGGTTTTCATTTAAATTTTATTCCATAACAAGTCAGCCCTAGGGTAAGAGACACACCTATTCATCCAAATATCCTATAAAAGAAGAGTTGAAGCAATCATTTTAACATCAAATCAAACTAATTATCTCTTCTTTCATCAAAAAACATCAGTGAGAGGTGGCAAAATAGTGCATCTTTCATTCTGCTTTTCGTGGGAATGAACCGTCAGTGCGAGCGCATCCGAGTGGTCGGGTTTACGCTAGGTGTGCCCCTGTCTCACTCCCCAAGATGCCCGATCGTTCGAAGCCACCTCGTAGTGACATTTTCCTTTATGTGCTCAAAGTGGAAAATATGGTCAAACTTTGACATCACGTAACTCAGAGACCGTGGAACTTATGGGTGATCCATGTGAACCTATGGGGTCATGTTGTCACTGCCTAAAAAATCCTCTCTCGGTTTCAGACAACTCGATTTTGTTTTCTTGTGGTGAGAGTTTTTCTATCGCATAAAAAACCATCAATGAGAGGTGGCAAAATAGTGCATCTTTCATTCTGCTCATCGTGGGAATGAACCATCAGCATGAGTGCATCTAGGTGGTCAGTTTTATGCTAGGTGTTCCCTTGTCTCGCTCCCCAATATTTTTGATCATTTAGAGCCACCTCGTACCGATGTTTTCCCTTGAGTGCTCAAAGAAGAAAAAATGGTCAAACTTTGACATCACGTAACTCGGAGACCGTGGCACTTATGGATGATCCATGTGAACCTATGGGGTCAAGTTTCTTCTTCCTAAAAAGTCCTCTCTCAGTTTCAGACAACTCGATTCCATTTTCTTGTGGTGATATTTTTCTATCGCATAAAAAACCATTAGTGAGAGGTGCCAAAATAGTTCATCTTTCATTCTACTTGTCGAGGGAATGAACTGTCAATGTGAGCACATCTAGGTGGTCATGTTTATGCTAGGTGTGCCCTTGTCTTTCTCCCCAAGACTTTCAATTGTTCTGAGCCACCTCGTAGCAACGTTTTCCCTTGAGCACTAAAAGTGGAAAAACAGTCAGACTTTGACATCGTGTAACTCGGAGACCGTGGAACTTATAGATGATCTATGTGAACCTATGGGGTCGTTTTGTCTCTTCCTATAAAATCCTCTCTCAGTTTCGGATAACTCGATTCCATTTTCTTGTGGTGAGATTTTTTTTGTCGCATAAAAACCATCAAAACCCATCACTGAGAGGTGGCAAAATAGTGCATCTTTTGTTCTTCTCATCATGGGAATGAACCGTTAGTGCGAGCACATCTGGGTGGTCTGGTTTTCGCTTGGTGTTCTCTTGTCTTTCTCCCCGAGATGTCCAATCGTTCGGAGCCACCTCATAGCAACGTTTTCCCTTGAGCGCTCAAAGTGGAAAAAATGATCAAACTTTGACGTCGCATAACTCAGAGACCATGGCACTTATGGATGATCTATGTGAACCTATGGGGTCGTGTTGTCTCTTCCTAAAAAATCCTCTCTCGGTTTTGTACAAATCGATTCCATTTTCTTGTGGTGATATTTTTTATATCGCATCAAAAACCATCAGTGAGAGGTGGAAAAATAGTGCATCTTTCATTCTGCTCATCGTGGGAATGAACCATCAATGTGAGCACATTTGGGTGGTTGGTTTTATGTTGTGTTCAATTTTCTTTCTCCCCAAGACGTTTGATCATTCTGAGCCACCTCGTAGCGATGTTTTCCCTTGAGCAGTCAAAGTGGAAAAATGGTCAAACTTTGACGTCGCGTAACTCGGAGACCATGGCACTTATGGATGATCTGTGTGAACCTATGGGGTTGTGTTGTCTTTGCCTAAAAAATACTCTCTCGGTTTTAGACAACTCGATTGCATTTTCTTGTGCTGATATTTTTTCTGTCGCATAAAAAATTGTCAAAAATCGTCAGTGAGAGGTGGCAAAATAGTGCATCTTTCGTTCTACTCGTAATGGGAGCTAACCATCAGCACAAGTGCATCTAGGTGGTTGGTTTTATGCTAGGTGTTCCCTTTTCTTTCTCCCTAAGACGTTTGATCATTTGGAGCCACCTCATAGAGACGTTTTCCCTTGAGCGCTCAAAGTGGAAAAAAGTGTCAAACTTTAATGTCACGTAACTCAAAGACCATGGCACTTATGGATGATCCATATAAACCTATGAGGTCATTTTTTTGCTTCCTAAAAAATCCTCTCTTGGTTTCGGACAACTCCATTTTTTTTCTTGTGGTGAGATTTTTTCTGTCGCATCAAAAATCGTCAAAAACTGTCAGCGAGAGGTGGCAAAATAGTGCATCTTTCATTCTGCTCATCATGGTAACGAACCCTCAGTGTGAGTGCATTCGGGTGGTTGGTTTTACACTAATTGTACCCTTTTCTCACTCCCCAAGATGTCTGATCATTCTGAGCCACCTCGTAGCGACGTTTTCCCTTGAGCACTCAAAGTGGAAAAATATGTCAAACTTTGACATCGCATAACTCGGAGATCATGGCACTTATGGATGATCTATGTGAACATATGGGTTTGTTTTGTCACTTCCTAAAAAGACCTCTCTCGGTTACAGACAACTCGTTTCCATTTTCTTGTGGTGATATTTTTTCTATCGCATCAAAAACCGTCAGTGAGAGGTGGCAAAATAGTGCATCTTTCATTCTTCTCGTCGTGGGAACAAACCGTCAATGCGAGTGCATTTGGGTGCTCATTTTTATGCTAGGTGTGCCCTTGTCTCTCTCCCCAAGACTTCCGATCGTTCTAAGCCTCCTCATAGCGACATTTTCCCTTGAGCACTCAAAGTGGAAAAAACAGTCAAACTTTGAGGTTGCGTAACTCGAAGACCGTGGCACTTATGGACGATTCATTTTAACCTATGGGGTCATGTTGTCGCTTCCTAAAAAATTCTCTCTCGGTTTTGGACAACTAGATTTCATTTTCTTGTGGTGAGATTTTTTCTGTCGCATCAAAAACCGTCAGTGAGAGGTGGCAAAGTGGTGCATCTTTCGTTCTACTCATCGTGGGAATGAACCATCAGTGTGAGTGCATCCGAGTGGTTGGGTTTATGCTAGGTGCTCCCTTGTCTCACTCCCTAAGATGTCTGATCGTTTGGAGCCACCTCTTAGTGATGTCGCTGCCTAAAAGGGCCTCTCTTGGTTTCAGACTATTCCTACTGGCCCTTCAAATCGAGTAATTCAACAATAACTCAAAACTTTCCCAGAACATTCAGAAATTTTTTTGCATATTCAGATACCCATTTGCAACTTATTTAACATATGTCACAATCAGACATAGGTATTTATAATAAAATAGTATAAATTTATAATCAAATGGTATAAGTTTATTACAAATGTATCTATAATCAAATGGTACAAATTTGGGCTCTCAAAATTTGCAAATCAGCCCCATGGACACTTTCATATATAAAATTTGGCATCTAATATAAATGATCAATCTCATTACTATTTATATTTATAAAATTTTGCATCTAAATCTCCAAATTACAACTCATTGTTATTTTTTTATACAAAAATTAGCATCTAGATATGCACATTACAACTCATTGTTGTTTTTTAATAAAAAAATTAGCATCTAGATATGCACATTACAACTCATTGATGTTTTTATATACAAAATTTGGCATCTACATATGCACATTACAACTCATATGCATATTACAGCTCATATGCACGTAGAGCACATCCAAAAAAGCAAAGTTACAACGTTTCGCAAAAGATATAAACAAAATTGTCAAAATTATTCTACCATATTGTAGAATTATTCTTCTAGATGACCCAAAAACAATCAACTAAACCTTCTGGATCAGCTCTAACCCTTAGTGTCTCAAGTATTGCCTCGTGGTCAAATTCATGAACTTTCCACAAATCCTTGTTAAGAGGTCTACCACGATATTTAATCAAATGAATATTTGTTACAACAAGAAGGTTTGAGTAATGAAGAATATGTCTATGTGTCTCAAAGTCCTCAAACAACCAGGCATTAGAATTTTTGATAGGGTACCTACATTTTATAGAAGGATAAGTTAATGCCAAAATCAATACAATGACTAATAAATAAATGAGTTTAAGAGGTCTCAATACAACTTGACACAACAACGGTACCTTCTAAGCCATGTCCTTGTCACAGCAACGGGTCCTATTGGGTACTCAATACCCTCTCCATCAACCACTGTAGAAGTCAATTTCTTTTTGGTCTCAATACAACGACAAAAAAAGTAATATGTTCCTTCTTCGTTGTTCTCATCTGCAATAACTGCATATACATAACCTACATTTAATAGACGGATATAAGTTAATACCAAAATCAGCATAAGTTAATACTAATAAATTGCGCTTAAATTGTAGCAAATTTCAACCCTTTACCTAGTTCAACTATGTCCGATACATGGTCAAAGTCCACTGATGCTTCAACCTGGTTCATTTGTAGTGCTCTAGGAAGTTGATATGTATCTAGGGTTTGCAAAGGTCTACAAGACCATTGGTCAACCCACTCTTTTGATTCACATTCATCCCACACAAAATGCATACACGAAGAGAAAATGCATGCAATCTGTCTAGTATAAATAACTAGTAATGTTGCATTCGAACTTCTAAATGAATGCATGTCACTCGATCCGATAAGTGTACAAAAATCTAGATAGTTTTCAATGTTAGATTCACGTATTAACCAAAAATATCTAGAAACCATAGACTTACCTGCATTACATGGTCTCATCGTAGAGTTACACTATTGCACAATTGTTTCTGCATCTATTAACATGTGATATCCCCATCGCATCGCATAATATAAGGTTGCTTTTTATAAAAAAATATATGTATAAAAGACAAAATTAATTATGTTAACATTGATATTTAATTAATGTAATTTAATTAAAAGTTTAAGATGTATTAAATATATTCCATTTAATATTTTAAATGATTAAGGATTAAGAAATTAGTATTTCATTTATTTTATTTAAAAGTTATTATTAATATTTATGCACTATGTAAATGCACTTTAATAAAGTGCTTGGTAAGGCCCACCCCGCAAGGAAACGGTGGGACGGGAAACGCAGCCAGGCTGCGTCTACCGCCACACCCCTTCCTTTGGAAGGGAAATGGTGTGACGGTAGCCGCAGCTTAGGCTGCAAACCGTCACCCCATTCCTCATGGGAGGGTATTTAACCCACCCAGTGCAGGCTACCAAAAAGGAAGAAAGATAGGAGGGAGCGCAGAGGTGACGAGGGACTGCAGACAAGGTTACGTGCAGACCAGGTAAGGAGTTGAATATAATAATGGTTTTTGCATTAAGATATATAAATGCTATCCTATATGTATTATATAGGATAATAGGGATAGGATGTAATAATGAATGTAGAGATATAAGATAGGTAATGAATTATTATAATTAATATATATACATTAATAAGTACAAATCCATAAAGATAGATAGGGACATTATATATACATATACGTCAATACATAGAGGAATAGTTAATATATATATATATATATATATATATATAGGAAGCACTTGTTGTAAGCATATATGATGAATGAATCTTAAATAGTAAAGAATGATAGGAAAAATACATATCAGGGTAATAGGAATGTATGTAAAGAATACATGTGAGTAATGGTTAATGACATTTTATGAATATAGGTAATGAATACAAACTATGTACATGTGAATTATGAAATAGCAAATAGTAAAATGCAAAGGAATGTATTATGAATGAAATCACACAAGGGAGGCTATAGGGAGGAAACTCTCATAGTCTAAGGAGGGATTATAATAATCCCAAGGGCAGTATATACAAAAGGTTGATATGCATATATAGGGCTTAGTTTACTAAACATCAACTAAGAAGAGACGGATCTGGCCAGTCCCCTCTGAGGACTTGGATGATGAAGGCATCACCCAAGGCAAGGAATAGACAAGGGTCTTCCTTGAAGGGCTTGGGTGTAAGAGGTTACACCCAAGATAGGATTCGAATGCAACTTTGATTTCCTGAAGGGCTTGGAACCAAGGGGTTCCAAGAAGGTGAGCTTCATAGCCGCCTAAGGGCATACTTCCGTATGGCATTCGTATCCTTTTTTAGATAAAAATTATGAACATGCTAATTCAATGTTAAGAATAGAATGTGAATTAAAATGGTTTATTTATATATATATATCTATGTTCTGTTCTAACAAGTTGTTTTGAAGGTTAATGATCTCTAAATAGTAGGGACATTATAGTGGTATCAGAGCATAATCCTGCCATCCTGTGGGAAAGGATCTTAGTTTATGATCACCTATCAGAGGAAGAAAGGAGCAAAAGTGATGGCTGATCAATTGGCTAAACAGTTCCAGATCTTCATGGAACAAACCAATGAGAAGTTTGAAAGGATGAGCCAGTTAATCCTCCAAAGCACCAACAGCAACAATAGAGATATGACAAACCCTAGAAGAGAAACACACTCTAATCACACAGACAACGAACGATCACCTCAGAGTTCTAGGCAAACAATTCCCAAATTTCTCCCTAGGGAAGAACTTGAGAGGGAGGAGGAGGAACCAACCACACTTGGGGTAGAAGAAATCGCCCAAATCTATGCTAGATTGGAACTAGAAGTTCAGAGGGTGGTATCCTTCAGGGACTTTTGTGAGTCCAAGACTAATGAAAGTAGGAAAAGGAAACCCATGGGTAAAGACCTCAAAGCTAAAGTCAACAAAATGTCCCTACCCTATTTTGACGGATCAAGGAAGGATGTTGCTCAAGCCTGGGTACAAAAACTAGACACCTACCTTTCGTACAGTCCCATGACCGAAGAAGATGCCATAAAATTTTCCATACTACACCTAACCAGAACTGCCCATAATTAGTGGCATAACGGTCTCATCACCCTAAGACATAAAAGGTCTCCACTTACAATGAGTTTACCCAAAGGCTTATCAGTCATTTCGACCAAAAAGACTCTGAATGGTACTTCCAAGAGCTAACACACCTTAGGCAAGCAGGGACCATTCAAGATTATATAGATCAATTCCAAAACTTGTTAGTAATGGTCCCCGACCTATCCCAGAAAAAACTTACCTACATGTTCTTAGAAGGCCTGAAGGACCCCATTAGGAATTTTGTTAAACCCCTGGAACCACAAAACTTAGGGGAAGCCATTAAGAAAACTAGGATGGTTGAATTTAGTGCCCCCAAGAATACCTCAATCAAAACTCCCCATAGGAATGAGGGACCCCAGAGAGACTATCGGGAAAAGCCTTGTCACTTGTGCAAAAAACCTTGGAGTTATAATCACCAATGCAAGGAAAGAGATGAAATCAGGGAGAAAGGGCTATGTTTCAAATGCAAGACCCCATGGGTGAGAGGCCATGAGTGTAAAAGAGGACAGCTAAATAACACTGAGGAAATGCAGGATGAAGGAAGACCCTATAAAAGAACCAGGTTTGAAAACAACATACCTAGTACCCTGGCAGTCATCACTCAAGGAAATGAGAATAGATGTTTCAAACTCAAAGGGATTATCAAGGGACAGAAAGTAATCGCATTAGTAGACACCAGAGCTTCACATGATTTTATTAGCAAACATTTAGCAACAAAGAGAAGACTAAAAACCCAAGAGTTTGGAGGTTTTGAAGTGATCATGGGCAACAGGGTCATAGACAAATGCACTAAAGTTATACCCCAATTGGAAGTCACCTTGGGAGGACATACCATCACGACAAACTTCTTTGTGGTAAACCTAGAGAATGACATCATTTTGGGCATGCCATGGATAAACTCGTTGGGACGATTTACCATGGATAGTCCAAATCAGGAGATATGCTTCCAACATGAAGGGAGAGAAATAATATTGAAAGGAATTCCTGACGCCTCTCCAAAAATAGTATCATGCAACAAAATGGAGAAAATTCTTAGACACGATCAAGGAGAGTGGGTCGCACAATGCATGGTCGTGGATAAATCCCCAACTGAAGACCAAATCATTTAGAATGATATACAACCTATCCTGAGAAGACACAAAAGGTCTTCGAGGATATTCCCCTGGGATTACCCCCAAAAAGGGGATTTGAGCACTCCATTGAATTAGAGGACGGAGCAAAACCCATCATTACCACTCCTTACCGCCACCCCCACAAGTTCAAAGAGGAGATTGAAAAAACCATAAAAGAGTTATTAGAGATGGGACACATCCAACCCAGCAGCAGCCCTTTTTCCTCGTCTGTAGTATTGGTCAAAAAAAAAAGATGGGACACTGAGAATGTGCATAGATTACCGAGCCTTGAATAAAAAGACTATAAAAAATAGATACCCAATTCTGAGGATCGATGAACTAATGGATGAACTCCATGGAGCAAAATACTTCTCCAAGATCGATCTAAGGTCAGGGTATCATCAGATCTGAATGAGGGAAGAGGATATTCCCAAAACAACATTCAGATGTCACTATGGACATTTTGAGTTCCTGGTTATGCCATTTGGTCTCACTAATGCCCCGGCCACTTTTCAGTCATGCATGAATCATACATTCAGACAACAATTGAGGAAGTTCCTTCTAATAATCTTTAATGATATACTCATTTACAACAAAACATGGGAAGAGCATCTCATGCACATTGAAGAGGTACTGAGTATTCTAGAGTCAAAATCATTGTACGCTAAAGCCTCCAAGTGTGAATTTGGGATGAGAGAGATCATCTACTTAGGGCACAAAATTAGTGAGGCGGGAGTAAGTGTGGACGAAGAAAAGATCAAAGCCATCAAGGAATGGCCCACCCCTAGAATCTTAACCCAATTGAGGGGATTTATGGGGCTATGCAGCTACTATAGGCATTTTGTTAAAGGGTTCTCCAAGATTGCAGCACCCCTCACCGACCTAACTAAGAAAGGGGCTTTCACATGGAATGACCAAGCCCAAGGGGCCTTTGAACAACTTAAGACAACCATGAGCTCTTGTCCAGTATTGGCCATTCCTGATTTCTCTATTCCTTTTGAACTACAGTGTGATGCATGATGGGAAGGAATTGGGGCCATAATTATGCAAAAGAAACATCCCATAGCTTTTGAGAGCCGAAAACTCACCGACGTAGAAAGACACTACTTTGTCTATGACAAGGAGATGTTGGCCATAATGCATGCATTGGCTAAATTTTGCCAATACCTGGTCTGTGGTAGGTTTGGTGTAAAGAATGATCATAACAGTCTATGCTTCTTTTTGAGCCAAAAGGATCTAAATGACAGGAAACAAAAATGGGTGAGCAGAATACAAGCCTACGATTTTGATATAGAATATGTGAAAGGGGTGAACAACGGGGCAGCAGATGCACTATCCAGGAGAGCTCATATCAACACCATTACCAGTATCTCAAAGGACTGGAGGGAAGAGATCCTTAATGAATATGACCAGGATCCCCAGACAAAGGAAATTTTAGCTGGGAATCTACCCAATGAAGATTTCAGGATTAAAGGAGACCTCATTCTATATAAAGGGAGGATATACCTGACCCCTCAGACAAAATTCAAAGACAAAATTCTCAAATAATTTCATGATAACCCCCTTGCAGGACACCCAGGATACTACAAAACATATAAGCATATTAGGGAACGATATGCATGGAGGAACCAAAAGAGGGATATCCAAAAATATGTCCAAGAATGCTTAACATGTCAACGCAACAAAACTGAACTTACCCACCCAGCTGGATTGCTTCAACCATTACCTATTCCTAATCAAAAGTGGGAGAGTATTTCTATGGATTTCATAACAGGGTTTCCAAAGATACAAGGGAAGGATAGCATTTTCATGGTAGTAGACAGATTCACAAAGTATGCCCACTTCCTTGCAGTCTCCACTGAATATAAAGCCCACTAGATAGCAGACCTATTCTTCAAAGAAATTTTCAGACTCCATGGCCTCCCTCTAAATATTATCAGTGACAGAGATAGCAAGTTTATTAGCCATTTTTGGCAAGAACTCTTCAGAATGGCAGGAACAAATTTAACCTCTAGTACCAGTTATCACCCTCAAACCGATGGGCAAACAAAGATAGTAAACAAATGGATAGAGGGCTATCTAAGGAATTATGTTACAAGACAACAGACTGCTTGGATTAAGTGGTTACACCTAGGAGAACATTGTTATAACATGACTCGCCACATGTCAATAGGGATGAGTCCTTTCCAAGCCTTATACGGCTATGAGGCCACAAGCTTTGGGGAACTAACAAGCCAAGAAAGCAAAGTAACTAGAGCACAAGACTTTGTGCAACAAAGTAAAGACATCCTGAAGATCTTGAAAGAAAATTTACAACAAGCTCAAAATCAACAAAAGCTCTACGCTGACAGGAAACATGTAGAACGGACATTTGAGGCCGAAGATCTAGTATTCCTAAGGTTACAACCATATAAGCAATCATCCCTCAAGAAGAATGGGACAAAGAAACTGAAACCTCGATTTTATGGGCCCTACCTAGTCATTCGAAGGATTGGGGAAGTAGCTTATGAGATTGAACTTCCCAAAAGTAGCAAAATACATAATGTGTTCCATGTTTCCCAACTTAAAAGGGTTCTCGGGCAACACCTAGTTCCTTGCAACGAACTACCTCCCCTAGATGATGAAGGGAAACTTACACTATACCCAGAGATCATTCTGGACACATGGAAAAGAGAGCTCAGGAACCGAACTATCATTGAACATCTTATTAAATGGAGGAATCTTCCCAATGAGGATGCCACTTGGGAAAAAGAGGATGACTTAAATATGCTTGAGGACAAGCAAAGTTGAGACGGAGGGACTGTGATATCCCCATCGCATCGCATCGCATAATATAAGGTTGCTTTTATAAAAAATATATATATAAAAGACAAAATTAATTATGTTAACATTGATATTTAATTAATGTAATTTGATTAAAAGTTTAAGATGTATTAAATATATTCCATTTAATATTTTAAATGATTAAGGATTAAGAAATTAGTATTTCATTTATTTTATTTAAAAGTTATTATTAATATTTATGCACTATGTAAACACACTTTAATAAAGTGCTTGGTAAGGCCCACCCCCCGCAAGGAAATGGTGGGATGGGAAATGCAGCCAGGCTGCGTCTACCACCACACCCCTTCCTTTGGAAGGGAAATGGTGTGACGGTAGCCGCAGCTTAGGCTGCGAACCGTCACCCCGTTCCCCACGGGAGGGTATTTAACCCACCTAGTGCAGGCTGCCAAAAAGGAAGAAAGAAAGGAGGGAGCGCAGAGGTGACGAGGTTACGTGCAGACCAGGTAAGGAGTTGAATATAATAATGGTTTTTGCATTAAGATATATAATTGCTATCCTATATGTATTATATAGGATAATAGGGATAGGATGTAATAATGAATGTAGAGATATAAGACAGGTAATGAATTATTATAATTAATATATATACATTAATAAGTACAAATGCATAAAGATAGATAGGGACATTAAATATACATATACATCAATACATAGAGGAATAGTTTATATATATATATAAATAGGAAGAACTTGTTGTAAGCATATATGATGAATGAATCTTAAATAGTAAAGAATGATAGGAAAAATACATATCAGGGTAATAGGAATGTATGTAAGGAATACATGTGAGTAATGGTTAATGACATTTTATGAATATAGGCAATGAATACAAACTATGTACATGTGAATTATGAAATAGGAAATAGTAAAATGCAAAGGAATGTATTATGAATGAAATCACACAAGGAGGTTGTAGGGAGGAAACTCTCATAGTCTAAGGAGGGATTATAATAATCCCAAGGGCGGTATATACTGAAGGTTGATAAGCATATATAGGGCTTAGTTGAATAAACATCAACTAAGAAGAGACGGATCTAGCCAGACCCCTCTGAGGACTTGGATGATGAAGGCATCACCCAAGGCAAGGAATAGACAAGGGTCTTCCTTGAAGGCCTTGGGTGTAAGAGGTTACACCCAAGATAGGATTCGAACGCAACTTCGATTTCCTGAAGGGCTTGGAACCAAGGGGTTCCAAGAAGGCGAGCTTCATAGCCGCCTGAGGACATACTTCCGTATGGCATTCGTATCCTTTTTTAGATAAAAATTATGAACATGCTAATTCAATGTTAAGAATAGAATGTGAATTAAAATGGTTTATATATATATATATATATATGTTGTGTTCTAACAAGCTGTTTTGCAGGTTAATGATCTCTAAATAGTAGGGACATTACATAACATTACACCACCTTCATACTACAATTCCTCTCTGGTAAGAACTCTTTTTACACATTCTCCTGCACCATCATGCTCTCCCTTTCCATGCCCTACCTCAATGAAATTCCAGAATTGTTGCACACCACTTGTCGCATGCATCCTAGTCAACCAGTAGAACATCCTTGCATTCTTGAATTGTGCGGTGCAATTGTTTGACCATATTAAGTGTTAGTTGTATCTTATATTTCTTTCCCTTAAACTATCATAGAAGAGTGTAAAACATCCTTCCACAAACTCTGAGGAATGAGTACGATCATCACTGATATAGAAGTGATATTCTCTTATAACCTTTCTGTCCTCCTCGGTGCTATCATGTGCATGCATGAATGCTATGTGTACAAAAATTGTAACTTGTGTAGAGTGTTAATACATAGATTGTACTTCATTTTGTAGCTTTAGTGTATAATTCTCAGCAAAATCAACGACAGAGACAATAGTATCGAGGGGGAAAGTGTCCTTACACAACTTGAATTGCTCATCTAACCACCTAGCTCTATGTGTGTGACCTATGTACTCATACACTAGTTTCTCTTGAAACATCTTCATAAAATCAGCTACCCATATATCCCTTTTCACTAACTCACACCTCTTTAATTCTTTTCCATCTTTAACACCATATGTGATTGACTTGTATTTTCCAATAGAAACTAGTTCCTTACCAATTTCATGTGTGCTATCCAGATGTAGGCATCTATGCAACTGTTGCAAACCACCACATGTAGGACAAAAACCTCTCAAACACATCATCTTATAGTAAATGCACCCGTTATCTCGTCTACATAGTACACTTGAAATAAATTCTATCGATGACTTACGAAGTGCTTGTAGACCACATTCCTGCAAAACATTGTTAGTGTGCAAAGTACAACATATATAGCGATAAATATCATAATGCATGGAAAATTCAACATGGACCCTACAACAACATGGAGTACGTGCATGATTAATCTTAACATAAAATGGTTTTGTCATCTCAAAAAATCATTGACTAATTTTAATATGAGGAAAGCTTTGAAGAAACCTTTCATTAAATTGTGTTTGAGTTGTATCTAAATAGTGTTTTGGATGTGGCTCATGATTACTAATTCCAATCCGCCTTCTAAAAACATCTCTTTGGTTGGGTGAAACCCTTGTGTTGTCATGCCAATATTTCTTAATTAACATTCTTAGTGCATCAACAACAACCTTGTCCTTGCGTGGGAGTCTACTCAAGAATGCCCAAAGAGAATTATTGTTAGAATCCTCGATTTTCTCTCACCTCTTTGAGGCATAGTATAATGTGGTTCTACTTATCCTTAATTACTTACTTGTTTTGCTTATTAAATAATATTTTTCCATTTCCTTTCCCATTATGGTTAATGTGAGGATACAATGAGTAACATTAGCATCTTTTGTGCATGATTTCGAACCAATGGCCTAGTATGCATCAAAAAGATTTCTCACAATGGTTCTTTCACTATTATTTTAGGATGTTCTTAACCCCAAAATTTTCATTGTCTCTCTAAATTTCAGATTTTTAATCATTTCAACAACTAATTGGCATCTTCCACTTTGATTTAAGTTTTCAAAATTGTTATTCCAAATTTCTAACCGTTCTTCTACAAGTTCTTTCAAAAAATTTATCATGCATTGGCTTCACAATATTTTCATCAATATTTATTAGGAACTTTGGTTTTCTACGAATTATTCAAAGAGGTGTTAAAATTGGTGCATGCTCTTTGTTTTCATTAGGCGCACTATTTTCATTGATCATATCAAATTCAAACGGTATATCTTCTTCAATTTCATTAACATGTACATTCATCGGATCATTTTCAAATGGTGTATGTTCATTGCATTCATTAGGTGCATTCATCATATGTATTTAAATTGGTGTATGTTGGTCATTTTGGTTTGGTGCATTCATCATATCAATTTCAATTGTTGAATGTTCATCACTTTCATTAGATGCATTAGATGACGTACCTTCATGTAATCTCCTCATACACTCCCTTTGTCTTTCCTTTGCTGCCTCTCTTTGTCCATTTGTTCCTCTCTTGTTCTTTCCCATTTTCGTACACATAACATCATGATGACAATCCACAATCAAATAGCAAAAAAACAACAAATGATAACCATTTTGTTATAATCTAAAATAACAATAATAAAATAACTTCAAAAAAATCAAAATACAAGACAAATCAATCATGATCAAAGCAAAAAACAACAAATGATCACCATTTTGTTATAATCTAAAGTAACAATGAACTTCAAAAACAATCCAATATACGAGACAAATCAATCATTTCAAAGAAAAAGTGACCAAAAAAATATGAAAACATGACTGTTACTATCCCAAAAAATCATGGGCAAAAGCAGTGGGGCCTTCAAACAACTTGCAATGCTAGTTTTTAGGTCGTTGGGACTAAAATATATTAATATTTTCCATAACCCGTACGGGTTATGTAGAACTAGGAAAAGGAGAGGGGGAGAGGGAGAGAGAGGGAGATTGGGAAAAGGAGAGGGAGAGAGGGGGGGAGAGGGAGAGAGAGGGAGATTGGGAAAAGGAGAGAGAGAGAGAGAGAGAGAGAGAGAGAGAGAGAGAGGAGAGAGAGAGAGAGAGAGAGAGAGAGAGTATTATATGGAGAGGGGGATGGATGGAAAGGGGGAGAGAGGGAGAGGGAGAGAGAGGGAGATTAAGAAAAGAAGAGGGATATATATATATATATATAGAGAGAGAGAGAGAGAGAGAGAGAGAGTGATGCAGAGCATCTTGGAAAACTAATCACAACTCTAGGATCATGTTTATCCATCCATATTTTAATAATGATAACAATTCATTAGAGGTATATTTCATCATTCTTCAACAATTAATCAATCAAGAAAACATAAACTTAATCTAGGTATCAAACTTGCCAACTTGTTGTCCCTTTGGATAGACCTGTACACAGAGGTCTATAACTTTCTAACCAGATTTAAACACCTCAATCCCTTAGGTTTGACCCTGAATAACTAGATTCCAAACAACATATCTAAACATTAGCCACATCCAATGGTTAGATTAAAAGTTATGGCTACTGCATTGAGACCCATTTCTGTTATCCCCAAACAAATCATGTGCATGCCCAATCCGCCTAGGGCATCAAATATCTTTCAAACAACAAACCAAATGATACAAAACCAATTTCACATGAACCCTTTATGGATTTACTTTCATAATATGTGATCCATTAAATTTTCTAACGGTTTAATCATTATATAAGATAAACCATTGCCTGTAACTCCATTGAAGATGGTTTAAAACTAGTTTTCACCAAAATCTTCATAACTTCCACAAATATAAACAAAAATGACTCAAGCCAAAGGGAAAAGAAAGAGGATTCACATATATTTCCAATAAATCTATTTATAGGTCTTAATCATCCCATATGAGTTCATACCATATGCTGCAACATGACTGTTCTCAGGAAATATCAAATCTGCAATTAACAACTTTCACCAAAAATTCCATAACTTCTTCATTTCTAAACATAATCACTCAAAACCAAAAGGAAAAGAAATTTCATTCATGTATCTAACTATCCATTATACATATACAAAGGTTTCCAGGCCATACATGGTCGTACAAGGCCTGGAACCAACATAAAAACTGGAAAGCCAATCAAAATAGCAATAATAGAATGCACCAAAATGTATCAAAATGTTCTTTCTTCCTTTTCTTCCTTTTTTTTTTTTTTGGAATGACCATACAATGCCTTTTTATAGACTCTTGGTCAGTTTGGACCTTATAACTACCTCCAAGACCTTTCAACTTCCCATTTACAACTTTTAATGCAATTTTAAATTATTGCATTTTTGCCACTTTTCATCTTTTTGACAACTTTTTGTGACATTTTCACAAATGACCCCAAAACTTGACAAAAACCTTAAAAACATATCAAATAACCCTTAAATGACCTTTTACAAGAATTTATGCCCTTCCATGGCATGTTTACATCATTTTGACTCTTTGACCCCACTAGGTCCTAAATGGACAACTATGCAACTTTTACACAAATGGCTCAAGTAGCCTTACATTATCACTCCATTGGATAAAAATGAACTCAAATACATACATATATTCTTTAAAAGTCATAAAT